>NW_024539610.1:0-160000 GCF_016647785.1 Suillus fuscotomentosus
ACCCCACCTCGGCCCACCTGTCTATGTAATAAATATTTTATAGCACCCTCGGCCCACCGGTCTATTTGATATCTCTTTCGTCGGCCCACCCGTATATGTAATACATTCCACGTCGGCCCACCTGTATATGTAATACACCCTACGTCAGCCCACCTGTCTATGTAATATTCCCCTACCTCGGCCCACCCATATATGTAATACACCCACGTCGGCCCGCCCGTCTATATAACAATATTTGCCTTACATCTCTCTTCAGCCCAGCTGTCTATAATATCCTACTCTACATATTACCCAGATGGGCCCACCCATCTCCATGAATGATCATATTCCCCCGGCCCATCCGTCAACATTAAGGATATATATATCATTGGCATACATGGGCCCACCCGTCTCCATCGGAAATAATATGAGTCCCGGCCCATCCGTCATCATCGAGAATATACACAACATGGGCCCATGATCAGCTGGCCCGTCTCATACAGGATATTATGGAGGTCGGGTGGCCCGTATAATACTGGAATTTGTCACTGAAGGGGCTCCGATTCTGCTTCTGAAGCTGTCCACTTGATTTGCAAGTGACATATGAATGTACTCGACAATTTCCTGTGGAGTAGATGGTAATATCACTGGTGTAGGTTGTACAGGAGAGTTTGGTAATTCAGACATAGTGCCAGTTGTGTTCTGGAACCCGATTCACTGATGTCTGTTTGAAGAGCTGCTCGTAAGGGCTCTTCCGGAAGGGAATGATGGTGAAAAGAAGAAAGTTATGTAAATGGAAAACTGAAGCGGTCCCCGATATCTGATCAGATCTACCACGTACTTCAGGATCGAAGGGTTCTTTAATCAACCCAACCGATGCTTCCCTAATACTAACTAAAAAGGATACGTAAACTATACTCGATCAAGTGGGAAAAACTAGGGACAATGCAATCTCCATTCTGAGGGTACAAGCCTAGGACAAGTTATCACTCTTCCAGCCAAAGCTTACAAGTGCGAGTCTCACTAGGGTATGTCTCTAAATCCTCATAGGTCGAAAGCACAGTTTGTCGTCTAGACAGTTCCGCTATTGACTCGAAACGAATGCCTACGTGCATATGAAGAAAGGGATAGGTAAAATGAAACTATAGTAACGTTGAGCAGGCAGGGTTTTGGGCCAGCACTCAAAGTTGCAGTGACACACCTAATGTCGTGAACACCTCCGTATACTGGCGGCTGTGGTAAGACAGGGCCTGGTATAGGACTACTAACTAAGAAAGATGATAGGTATGAAAATGCGCTCAAATGAGCAAAGGGATGAAATCAAAGATCATGGCGGTTAAGCTGGGCAAAAGTATAACGGCTTTGTTTCGGTTGATGGTGTGATGGGTATCAACACGACCAAGCAAAAGAAAGAGAGATGCGAGAGTGTAACGCGAGTTGGAGTCTCCTATAGTTCAAACCTAATGTCACAACCCAATAACGAATTAACGCTGGGCAGAGACTAGGACTCAAACAACAGAATAATCACACAGAGGAGGTAGGCAGCAGGTACGTCTTGGTATTGCTCACTTGGAGATACAAGAGGTTTGAACTAAAGAACTACTGACTACGATGAGCTACCTATATACACATATTGAAACTGAGATCGAAACTGAGTATGAACTAACTAACCAATCAGAATAATTAAAGGTATCGTACGATTCTATATATAACTATGATGTCATAACATGTGCCACAGCCGCAGTAAGACTCTGGAACATTCCAAGAGTGTCGCGAGGCATGACGTCAACATCTTCGGCATTGTCCGATAGATCACATGACTCTGGTAATTCTACAATAGACGCAATATTAGGAACTTCTTCAACAGTAAACATATTCTTAGGAACAGGCGCTGTGACTGGGTGCTTAAAGGACTTAGAATTAAGGAACGAATAATGGTTTGTATTTGGAACTCGTGACAACTTCACTTATCTGTGGCGAGAGATAACACTGTGTATTAAGGACACTTGCACGGCATCTTGAATTCTCCAAGACAGTCTTGTTGCGCATATCTGGGAAATCCAAAAACCAGATTGTAGACGCGTTGGGTGAATGGTTTCCACGTACTGCAGTGAGATTGTAGGAATTTTTGAAAACTCCCCATTTATATGCGACGCTCACTTTTAGGCAGTACTAAATTTTCTCTGCCAACATGCTAACCCAACACGTCGCTGATCCCTTGACAGATGGTGAGTGTGTTGATTGTCTGTCGAGCTCAAGCCCCACTGACCGAACATGCCACCGATCCCTTAACAGTCAGTGAGCATGTTGATCCTATGTCGAGCTCGAGCCTCGCTGACCGAACACGTCGATGATCCCTTGACAGCAGGTGAGTGTGTTGATTCTCTGTCGAGCTCTAGACTGATAGAACATGTGGCTGATCCCTTAACAGGCTGTGAGTGTGTTGATCCTCTCTCGAGCTCGAGACTGACTGAACGTCGCTGGCCCCTTGATAGATGGTGAGTGTATTGATTCTCTGTTGAGTTCGAGCCTCACTGACCAAATGGACCGCTGATCCCTTGGCAGAGGGTAATTGTGTTAATCCTCTGTCGAGCTCGAGCATCGCTGACTGAATACTTATCCCCTGATAGAACGTGAGTGTGTTTGATTCTCTGTTGAGCTCGAGCATCACTGACTAAATACATCACTGATCCCTGGACAGGACGTGAGTGTGTTGATCATCTGTCGACCTCGAACCCCATTGACCGAATGCCTCATTGACCCCTTCACAGGAGGTGAGTTGTGTCGATCTTCTGTTGAGCTCGAGTCTCATTGAATGAACACGTCGCTGACCTCTTGACAGAATGTGAGTGTCTTGATCCTCTGTCGAGTTTGAGCCTCCCTGACCAAACACTTCGCTGATTCCTTGACAGTGGGTGGGTGTGTCCATCCTCTGCCAAGCTCGAGCCTCACTGACCAAACACATTGCTAATTTCTTGACAGTATGTAAGTGTATTATTCCTCTGTTGAGCTTGAGCCTCACTGACTGAGCACTTTACTGACCCTTTGACAGTCTGTGAGTGTGTCGTTCCTCTGTCGAGCTCAAGTCTCACTGACCAAATATCTCACTGATCCCTTGACAGATCGTGAGTGTGTTGATTCTCTGTCAAGCTGGAATCTCGCTGACTGAAGACATCGCTGATCTCTTGACAGTGGGTGAGTGTGTTGATCATCTGTTGAGCTTGGGACTGGCCAAACACATCACTGATCCCTTAACAGCGGGTGAGTGTGTCGATTCTCTGTCAAGCTTGAGCCTCGCTGACCCAACACATCGCCAATCCCATGATAGTATGTGAGTGTGTTGATTATCTGTCGAGCTCCAGCCTCGCTGACTGAACATGTCGCTGATCCCTGGACAGGATGTGAGTGTGTTGACCATCTGTCAAGCTCAATCACTGATGTATTGATAATTTCAGTATGCAAGTGGATGTATCCTCAACCATCTCTACCTGTTGATCATGATTCATTAGCGTTATCGCCCCAAAGAAGATGAGATGTGGTCCATTTTACGATTGTTGGTATGTCCTATCTCTCATAGCTCGTCCACATAATTCTCATCTCAAACGTTTATTAGCCCTCTGGGTCGTCAACATTGGAGCAAATCATGCAAATTGGTTCTGGTGAGATTCCGCGCCACATCACAACAAGTATGCTTATTATTGATCATAAGCTGCTGTTATTGTCTTCAAAAGCACTTTTTATGTTATGGACCTGCAATGCTCTATGGTTGGGCAGCAGTCTGTTTACTCTGTTTGTGTTGCTCTTCAGCAGTACATGGCGTCTCCCAGTGCAGGTGCCGTCAGGGAAGCTCTGAGCTCTGCCGTTCGCACATATGAAGCAGGTTTCTCTCGCTGGATACCAGGGTCGGCCAAACGCTCTAAGAAGAAGGCAGAGTTAATCGACACAATCACTGAAATTGTTGTACAGCACCACCTGCATATGTGATATCTAGTGCAGTTGTCACAGTCCCGCTCATATATCCGTACTCAGCAACACCTGGAGTCTAAGCACTATAACAATATCCGAGAGATCAGGCTCAGTGAACTGTCATTTCTTGACTGGCTGATGGCATGTCCCTGGAGGTGGTAAGGAGGTGGAATTGTATGAAACATTGTATGAACAAGCAATGAGCTTCATCTATGTCATAGTGTATGTGCGGGTGATGGATGGCATCCTACCTATTTCATACGATATTGTAACTTTCCTCACATAAAAGAACTGTATAATTCCATACAATTGCTTTCAGGTTAGTTGGATCGGCGGTGGCGTGGTGCATAGCGATGTGATGGGGTAGGCTATCATGTTACGTCCCTAGTACAATGCCATGGTTGCATGGATGGCCAGGGGCATCGCTACAAAATGCGTCAAAAGTACGTTCTCAGCATGAACTAGAGTGCTGTCGTGACTAACACCGATACTAATAGAAAGTAAGCACACAGACAGTGATCAAGTTGAAAGCTGACACTTACCATCAATTGAGAATCAACGCCGGCCGGTTACAAAGGATATGACGATTCAAACCTCAAACTGCATAAGCCTCACTAGGCAAGCGAGTCTTTGGAGTGTCACCCCCTTACTGAGCAGGTCATTATCTGATAACTCCATCGCTGCCATATGATCATTTCCAACCGACTTGGATCAAAAGCGTTGATTTTACTGAGTGGTGACCAGGGCGATCAATAGCAGAGGTTAAGGATTCATCTAGGAAATACTGCCAATGTACTATGTAGTCCATCGGCTCAAGTCAAACTCAACGTGCCTACATGTTGGTCGAGAGGAGTCCTGGAGGCATCAGGACACGTTGAAACAGGAAGACAGCAATTCAGGATGGGTTGTCACCGCGACACGTTCCTTTTTGCGCCATCAGTGACCCGGATGACTAGCAACTGCGAAATCGTGGTGAGACGCGTTCATGACTGAAACGGTGGAAGTGCACCAACTATAGATAGATTTGTGTGTTTCATAGCGACATTTCTAAATTGGTAATTGAATATACTCGTTAACGCCGGTGAGGTAATTCCGTCATTAATGTCAAGTGGAACCGAACATGTCTGGGGTCTTTTCGATGGGCAAGCCGCTCCATCAATCACTTAAAGTCCCGCTGATGACTGGCACAAGATGATACGAAGCTTTCTCCACGTCTCCCCTTGTATCAGACCCATGTGCCAGTTATGACCGTTGCAGTTACACGATTCGTCTTTCTCGGTCTTTGCGCTGGAGCGAGCAAGGCTTCCTTGCGATTCTTTTCCCCCGCAAGCCCAAGATGCATCAATACTCATCCTTTCTCGCGACAAATTAAGACCCATTCCCGCCGAGTTTACAGTACTACTGCAGCCAGAACCGCCAAATCCTTTGGATCTGCAGTTGCAGTTGCTGTAATCGCTGGTGGAGCTTCACTCTTTGCCCTCGCTCGCTCTCGAGACACTGGCTCTCCAAATCCGACAGCGAAAGCCATCGTCGAGGCTGTTCCCACTGCTCTCCAGACTGGTTCTGGCCCGATACCCAATTTTGTCAAGGCCCTCGAAGATTTACAGGCGGAATTCCCAGAATCCTCTATTGTATCTACCGACCCCAGTGAACTGTATGCTTACGCACAATCGGCATACTCTCAGTTTGTTGGTCAGTTTACTTCTCAGTTTTCCTCGAACTCTAAACCATAAAATTTCACAGGATCACCGCACACCATTGTTGTACACATTCGAAGCACCGAAGATGTTGTAAAGGTAGTAAAAATATCTAACAAGTATCTAGTTCCAATTGTACCATATTCAGGAGGGACTAGCTTGGAAGGGAACTTGTCTGCTGTACGAAAATACACTCCTTAATGTCATCATACCTTTTTCTGACTAAATCATGCTGCATTTTATAGCCATCCGCTGGATCAATATGCGTAGATCTATCTGCTCTTGACAAGATCATAGCAATCAATGGTAGGCGTGATCCTACACGATCTTGAATCTCCGTTGATGCTAATGTGATGTTTGGTCACAGAGTCGGATGCAGATGTGGTTTGCCAAGCTGGTGTCACCTGGAATGATCTGAATGAAACGTTGAAGGAAAAGGGTATGTCGTTGTGTAGCCGGTATTACAACACTGACTGACGTATTCTCAGGCATTCCGTTGTTTTTTCCGGTATGTATCAAATAAAATGAAACCATTTTCCCGGAGTGATAAGGATCTGCTAGCTTGATCCTGGTCGCGGTGCCACGATAGGTGGCATGATCTCAACTGGGTGCTCTGGAAGTGAGTCAGAACCTCGCAAAATCCAAGGAAATCTTACAAACTTTCTCAAGCCAATGCGGTCAGATATGGAACAGCAAGAGGCGAATGGATTCTGAACATCGTGAGTGAGCTTCTCAGTTATGCTAAGAATATCATTTGGCTTATGAAGGAGGTTTGCAAGACAGTGGTACTTCCGTCAGGCGAAGTGATCAAGACGCGACAGCGCGCCCGCAAGTCATCGGCGGGTTTTGATCTCACCAAGTTGTTCATAGGTGCGGAAGGTACCCTCGGAATTATCACGGAAGGTGGGTGGAGGGTGTCTGTGTATTTAGTTACACTTGCTGATGTTCCTTTGTGGCTTGTCATTCTGCTACAGCTACATTGCGTCTAGCCCCCGTTCTGCCGAGCACCGTTGCCATCGCGCAATTCTCTGATATTCGGCATGCAACTAATGCAGTGTGTGACATCTTGAACCACGGCGCAGCACTACGTAAGTCAGAAGCCCTTCAGAGGTGCTAAATGCCGAGCGGGTCATATCTGTTCCCCACAGAATGCGTCGAGATCATCGATGAACTTACGATCAAGGCGCTAAATCGATATGGGACGTCTGCGAGAAAATGGCCAGAGAAAGTTACTCTCTTCTTCAAGTTCCAAGGCTCCGATAATGTGATTCAGGAAACGTCACGCTACGTGGAAAGCGTGATTACGAAGCACGGTGCGACCGACTACCAACTTGCTTCAAACGAGCAGGAAAGCGAGGATATCTGGCAGGACCGGAGAAATGCGCTTTTCGCGTGCCTTGCATATCGTCCGGGATGTCAAGGATGGATGACTGACGTATGGTAAGTACGGCGCCCTATGACGAAACCACATCATTTGCTCACCCGCGTTTCATTAACTGTATTTGTTTAGTGTCCCAGTGTCACGCCTACCCGATCTTATCTCTGCTGCGAAGCAAGACTTTGAGGAACTCGGTCTAGTTGCACCGATCGCTGGCCATGTTGGCGATGGTGCGTTCTTTGGCACACTTGTGTACGTATTCACTCATGCTGTGCTACGAAGGTAACTTCCATGCTCTTGTTCTCTACGCGGACGACGCGGAGCTTGCTCTTGTACGAGAAGCAGTTGGTAGGATTAATCGCAAAGCCATCGAACTCGAAGGAACATGTGAGTGTTGTCTTTAGTTAGTGAAGTGTTAGTGTTCATAATCTGTTTCACGCTTTAGGCACTGGGGAACACGGCGTTGGTGCAGGTAAACGGAACTACCTCTTGACTGAACTTGGGGAAGGCACAGTAGCCCTCATGAGAACGATCAAACAGACGCTAGATCCCCATAATTTGTTCAATCCAGGGAAGGTAGGCAATTCCTCTGCGACCTAGATGTTTGATACGATTATATCTTACAGTTATATCCTGATGTTTCGCCGCCATCCGACACAAATGCGTCGACAGAAGGTCACGCTAATTCGAATTCGAAACCGGCCGGTAGCAAATCTTAAGTCCCAGAGCCAGGTGCTCGTGTTTTTGTTTCGCCTTTGGAGGTTGTATCCTTTCGATGACATCCTGTTCTTAGAAGGACGACCGAGTATTTATTATTCAACAGCCCTGTTTTAAATTTGCACGCTTGACTGCAGAAAGCCGTTGTTTCCGTGGTCATCTCGAGTGGTTTCTTGGTACTTTTGGTGGAACCATCGTGCTAAAAATATATACAATTGTAAATTATTTTGCAAATATGTTCTGCATATTACCTTCCAGTCAATCTGGTGATCTCTCGGGTGATAGGATTGATAACCCCGATGTGTGAGCAGGGCCCTTAAGTTTAAGCATTATGCGATTCTAACGGGTATTTCCGACGCAGTGTTAGTTGCCAACAAGTTGAATGTATCTTGCCCCGATATTATTGAGACATGTCCTTGGCTCTTAAATTTGAACCGATAGTTATCTTGGCATTGATAGAATCGTTGCTCTGCTGCTGCAAATGCAATGGACTCCATTCCAGGCTAAATTCTTCAGGCGGTAGAATGAAAACATCAGCCATCGGCGGTCACCGTCCAAAGCCCACTCCGATGCTCTCTTGATCCGCTTGTTAGGGCTCTTATTGGTTGTGCCAGACTTGAGCGCTGAGCTATAAATGAAACTCATGTGTAAATTAGTAATATTTACGTAAATCACTTGTAGCGATCGATCAAACCACAGAAAAACAAGAAAACAATCAGAAAAGCACTACACCCGCATGACACCCACTCCTCGGTGCACCGCTTCCCCACAGACCGAGAGCAAAGAACAAATCCCGTTCTATCATATGCATGATAACCCATTAGCTGACCTGTAGATTCCTTAGTCTACCAAGTCACAGAACGGCTAGATCCACACAGGCAACCCAAATCTCTTCTCGCAGTGAGTAAACAAGAATCAGTGTCATCGTGGGACGACCGGTTTCGACTAGACCGACCGACCGACCTACGTGCGATGATGAAAAACTGATAACGAATGCACGGATTTATACCAGCAAAATCATGAATCCGGAGAATCTTCTTTTGTGGTGCATGTAGCGAACCATATATTAATGGGCTCGCTTCCCTTCTTCGAGTGAGGACTGTCTTTTTTTTTACCTACTGAGCACGACAAAATCCACTTTCACCCACAACTCCACCGGTCTCCGCGTGGTGGAGTCACTCACTGCTGTCAACTTAAGTTCCCTTCACCGGGCTACATAACCGTAACCATAACCATTTGCTACCTGGGACTCGTACCCACACTTTTCATCATTGCAGGACTCGACGTTCATCATGCCGGGAGGACTGCAGAACATCCCTAGAAGGACTTCGCAGATGCTGCGCTTTGTAGTCGTTGGAGGGAGCATCGCAGGCGTCGCTTGTGCATATGCGCTACAAGAAGCGGGCCATCAAGTATTGGTCGTGGAGCAGGGCGACGGGAGATGTAATGTATGTAATCCATTTCATCCCGTCCTGAGCGGTATGAATTTTAGACCCAATCTAGAGTCACGGCGGAATACGGTGTCCACCAAATATGACGCGCCTGCTAAATCATTGGGGACTCGGACCTGCAATCGCCAGGGTTTCGATAAAAGCTAACAGGTTTACATTCAGGAATGGTAAAATAATGCCCCAAAAGATCTCCGTTATCCGTCTGTATTCATAAAGTTTCCTTGCAGGGAAATCCGGGGAAGAACTCGGCCCTCTCGTACTGCACGAGAAGCTTATGAAGGCGTTGGCGGCGGATTTTCTATATATGCAGGTCCGCCGCGTTCGTTATATGCGACATTTTCGGATCTTTGATGAGTATGTAATAGCATGGAGCACTGCACGCGATGTTCGTCGAGTTTGCCAAGAATGCCGGCGTTCAGTTCCGATACAACACAGAAGTCGTCTCGGTCGATCCGTGGAAGGGCGTGGTGGTCACGCGCAAGGGTGCTAGATTGTCTGCGGACGTGATTATTGGTGCGGATGGTTACAGGAGCGTCGTTCGTCCTGTGGTGGTTGGTCCTGAAGGAATCAAAGGCGTTTTGGATAAGCGCGTATCGGTGAAGTAGGCACTCCTTTTACCGATCATTTGTTTTTACGGCTAATGCGGATTACCGCTCGTAGCATCACCGTGCCCACAGACCTGATGCGGCCACACAAGGATCTTTTTCAATTAACGGTCTCACCAGAGGTATGAAAATGAAGATGGTGATCGCATCTTTATATGATATTAACGCTTAATTAGTGGTCACTATGGCTGGGCTGATGATTGCGCGATGCATGGGCTACTCACCGTGTGTACCCTGGTCACGAATGCCCGATAGAACACTACCTAACTTTCCGAAAGGTTGATCCCAAGTCATTCAAACAAGAATATGCCATAGTCATGCATGTTCCTACGGATGGAAAACCAGCACAAGACTCATGGGCACGGTCACAACCTTTGGATGAGAAGTTTTTGAAGCTGGACCGCTTTGAACCTAGGTACGTTCATGGTTCATTTCCCTCGACATTGCTGATGTTCGTGAACAGAAGTACAAAAGCTAGTACGATTTGCGCAGACTATGACTCCAACTGGCCATACTATCTACGAACCCTTTGATAACTGGGTTCATGAAAGTGGAAGAGTAGTGCTAGTTGGTGAGGCCGCCCACCCATTGATGGTATGTACATTTCCTTCCTCATCGTATACATCACCCAATGATTACTGGTTTCTACAGCCCAACGGGTCACATAACGCTGCAATGTCGATAGAGGATGCCATGACACTATCGACTCTCTTTTCTCTCCCAGCCGCCAAATCGCATACCTCCGTTCTCCTTTCCGCTTACGAAGAGCTACGGCAGCCACGTTGCGCCGCGACGCAAGCTTCTGAACTACGGAAACGAGATTTCGTATGCTTGCCCATTGGTCCTGAACAGCAAGCTCGCGATGACGGTTTACGAGATGCAAGAGCGCGTGCGTTGCTTGACTGGGACGACGCAGAAGAAGAGTTTTTGCGTGACACATGGGAAGAGTATATCGACTTGTTCGCTTTTGACGCTCGGGAAGCGGTGGAGGATTGGTGGACGAAATGGGGGCGGCTATATCGTACCCGGGGGTGCCAGCATCCTGAATAGAGAGTGCGGTTGGGAAGTTTGAGTCGCTATATCTGGAAGGCCGTAGCAGGTGTGCCTTTACGAGAGGACGAACGAAATAATGACACTTATACCTTGGACGCTATTTACCCATGCGATGACTTGGTCCTCAGATCTCAAGCTTCGAGTCTAAGGACCGTATCGTTGCTTTCATATCTATTGCCACTGTCACGCAGGATTTGGACGTAGTCTCTGATCAGTCTCTTGGTGCCACAATACTAAAACGGACTACAACCCGTCGGTTATTTACCGATGCTTGACCGTTTACTTGCATGGACAGCGGGAGAACAGGCATATGGTCACGTTATAGTCTAATCCATTAGATAGGGTAGTATGTTGAACCCCGGTTTACGTGAGAGACCGTACTCACCACGATGGCGACATGCATTTCGCCGGCACATGACGAGCATATAAGCCACACCGGCACAAAGAGGCGTTCAGAAATTTCCCGTTGTGCTGAAGCCATATTTCATATTCCCATACCAGGAGTACGACAACATCGTTCGCAATACGGGTCTGTGTGTAATTTGAAGAAAAGAACAGACACACACCAGCGCCCGTGGATGCCAAATCTCAAGCGAAGAACATACACGCACCAACGCTTTGGATTAGATCTAGACCTGCGATTGTCCATGGTCATAATTGAATGTGAGATAGCGTCATGGAATATTCGAACTAGCCAACCCACAAGAAGAAGCTGCGAATGACGCTGTCACTGTCTGCACCATACGTGGAATATATAGTTCAAACTTTGAAGCATGGAGTCAAGCGTCGGCTGAGCAGGTATTTCCAACTTAGAACCATCGACCCAAAGGACGAAAAATGAAGTAATTGTGCACTGACTCCAGAAACCTTGGTTGCAAGTTAATATATAATCATGAGATGATGAGATGAATGTATCCGTCTATGGGTGGGTAACAAGTGCGAGCACTCTATAGAGGGTAGGAGGCAGTTGGAGCGTTTAGATGCGCCTTTGTTTGCTCCTCCTTCTCTCTTGCTTGCTCTACAAGCTGTATAAGGGTGATGAGCATTGTGGGTCGGCGATAAGATAATTACACGAACCAAGGCTTGCCACGAGTGGTCAACCGGCCGCTGGAAGGAATTAGTATCCACACATATGGATACATCAAGCTTGGGACTCACGCGCTGAAGGGCGGCCTGGCGCTGATTATGCGTAAGGATACCAGCGCCAATCAAGACGCCAATAGTCAAGCCCTGTGCCCACATACGCACTTGAACGATCTTTTGGGGTAACGTCTGATGTCTGCACATGTCTGTGATCAGAGACGAGGAAGAACCGTCGACGTAAGGGAGACCACAAACCTATCTCTAGAGATAATGGTGCCAGCAACTGCCACTGATAGAACCCAGCTTCCAAGAATGATGCTATACTGGTGTCGTGTTGCCCAGTCACCGATTTTTTCTTTCATTGTCAGAGCCTCCCATCGTGCTTCTTCCACTGCTGCTTCTCTATCCAGTTCCATTTTACCTGCGCCAGTCCTGCGGGGCGTTAGAGGGCGATATTCGGTTCAGGAATTGGGACCCACCAGTGTGCACGATCGAATTCTAGACCACGTCTTTCACCCTGAATGGATATGCAAGGCGCGATCACCATGACGGTACCCATAACCTTTAAAGGTAGAGGGAGTGCCCGGTAGGATGCCCATCGACGGTTAAGCAGTAGTGAACCGGGGATAGCGACGGCTGCGCTTAGAAGTGCGCCTTCTGTTGCACCACGGATGGTAGCGTTGGTGTGGCCGTCGATTTCTTCCTGGGTGAGGATCTTCATTGTTGTATTAGTGTGAGGTTTTAAAGCTTGCTCTTGTTGCCTTTCGCGACGGTGGCCTATAAATCAGTCAAACAGTCTGCAGTACTTATATTTGGTAACTGACGCCCGATCGGGGGGAGCCGTCCAGGCGTGGAGACTTGGACTTGAGTGCGGAACGATACGGGCAACCGGGACTGCGTCATTGATTGATCAGCCCGAGTAATTCCGATTTCACCACGACGAACAACAGCTGCAACATTACTACGGCACGGTATGAGTAAGGTCGAACAACCGGTGAACAGAGTTTGTGTTTTCTTTTCGCCGTGCGGAGACTAATTTAGCATATACTCCGTTATTGAATATTGAATTGGTAATTATAATTAGCTCCGACTTGGAAATCGCGTCCTCAGTTGCCTCTAGATGATTCAACTTGAACTGGTTATGCTCGCTTGCAAAATGGCATTGAAGGTCTCAAGCTCAAGCTCAAGCTCTTCACCCAATCGCAACGCGTTGATTGTTTGTGAACAGTCCGCCATAGATCTACGCCACCACGCGTGACGTCACCAGGTATGTTGTAACTTTTGTGGTGAATTTTGTGAAGAGCCTCATAAGCGAGTGTATTTAATACTATAATGGCTAGCCCTAGCATATATAATGGGCCTTTCGTCGTCCTTTCTCCTTCAGCCCTTCCCTCCAACTTCTCTCACCTTCTGCATCTTATCTCACATTCTTTTTCCAAGTCGTTCTTTACCATCATGAGGTTATCGTCATTTGCTGTCCCCATCCTCTCTGTATCAACCACATTCGCTCTCTCTAAGCTACCGCATCCTCACAGGCCTCACAGGCGCGCCCTTATGCAAGATATCTGTGGTTCTCTCAACTCTGACCTGGTTCTCAACGAGGTCATCGATAGCTATGGTACGCTAGTTTTATTTCGCTTTGAGACTCGAGAGCCGACCATCCGTTTGAATCAGGCAATCCCACTGTTGCAGGCCACATCGAAGCTTGCCTTTGCCTCTCAGATGTTGGCCAAATTCGTGGAATCCAACGCCGTTGCACAGCAAGCTGTCGAACTTCTTTGCGACGAGTCTAAGGTGGAGGCCTTGATCTCGGACATGGTAATATTTTCTGTATAATTCTCAGTTGCATTCACTGAATTTGTAATAGGTCACAGGCCTTCCGACAGCCTCGCACTGCTCTTACCCTGATCACGCTCGTGCTCTTTGCACGGATTCCAATCCGTGCGATTTTGAATGCGCTGATGGTTACTCAGCCTTCCCTTCCGAGAGGCCCACTTCTTGTAAATGTCCTGACAACTTCATGGAGTGTGATGGAAAGTGCGGTCCTTTTACGGTGTGCCCCAGCAAAGCACCTCCGTCCCGTCGTGACAATGAGCCCCAATGTGCCGCTGGCCGCACCATGTGTGGGGTCCCTGGTACTAGCACTGGTCAACCTTGGAAGTGTGTCGATGTTACAACCGATCCTACAACTTGTAAGTTGTCTCCTCGCAGTTACGTCACTAGACTCTCATATCAACAGGTGGTGGATGTGTTGAGGCATGTCCTTTCGGACACGCACCCGTCACTGGCGTGAACTGCAAGGATATCAAGGGCGTCATTCCTGACACTGTTTCTTGTGGTAACGGGCGTTGCATTGTGAAATACTGCGCAGAGGGCTTCGTCGTCAGTTCTGCTATGGATACATGCATTCCTGGGTCCGACCGTGTTACCGCTGGCTCTGAGCAACAAAGCGGAGCCGCTATTCCTGGCTCTAGTGCTTCAACTGGAAGCACAGAAAGTTTCAAGTCTTCTCGTCGCGAGGTTACCGTACCAAAACATGGTGCGGGTAGTGCTATCGCTCCTGTCGGTGGTTCGAAGACTCGTGATGTTATTGGTGATATTCAGCATGGCACTGGTATCGTCCATCGTGCGACTGAGCGTCTCACTCCCGGTGGTTCTGCAAGTCCCGCAGGCGTACAGGGCACCAAGGGAGTTTCTCCTGCCTCTGGCGCAGTTGAGGGTACCTCCGATGGCTTCAAAGCGACTCGTAATGTTGGTCTGGCTCATGATGCTGGTGTTATGCCAATCGGTGCTAGGAACCTTGCTGTTGACCATATGGGTGCATTCACTGGTACCCATGAGGTCTGTGATGTGGATGCGGACTTGATACCTGTTGCTGGTACTTGTTAAGGCCAGCGGCGACTGGTACGACGGCTGCTGGTCAAGCAGCTTAATCTGTTTGGCCCTTTTGTTATCCACTTAACGCTTTACGATAATAGCTTTATAGTGACTCGCGGTTCTACTTGGCATTGACAGCATCACCACACAGTATATAATCCTCATGTCCTCATCAGCG
The DNA here is from genome assembly GCF_016647785.1 of Suillus fuscotomentosus. NCBI lineage: Eukaryota > Fungi > Basidiomycota > Agaricomycetes > Boletales > Suillaceae > Suillus > Suillus fuscotomentosus. Next base: position 14,985 of record NW_024539610.1, read on the forward strand.
TTAGTCATTGAATATATCCAATTACCAATCTAAAAATATCATGAACAGTTCTCTAGAATCTCAGGGGGCTTTGATGAAATACATAAATTTATCTAGTTGATGCCGTCTATAGGTTCATCGTTCCGGTGAGGATCGTGTCTATCATCTTCTCACCACGCAATTGCAGGCTCAGAGTCATCGATGCCACACAAAGAACGTGTCGCGGAGATCATTCATCCTGAACTGCCGTCCTCCTACTTCAACGCGTCCTAGTGGCACTAATGCCTCCAGGACTCCTCTCGATCTACTAACATGTAGGCGTGCTGAGCTTGACTTGAGCCGACGGACTACATTAGGAGAAATTCCTCGATGACTTCTTGTCATTCACCACCGTGAGGCCCTGGTCACCACTCAGTAAAATGAATGGTACGCTTCTGGTTTTCATTGAAAATGATCATATCCTTCGACGACAGCGATGGACATATCAGATGATATTATCCTGCTCAGCAGCTGACACTCCAAAGGCACTCACTCGCCCAGTGAGGCTTATGCAGTTCATGTGCTTCGTAACCGCCCGGGGTTGATTCAAGATTCTCGATGGTAAGTGTCTGCTCTTATTTGGATCGCTTTTCGTTTCTGTCAGTATCGGGGTTAATCTACCGACAACACGCTGGTTCACGCTGAGAATGTATTTTTGATACGTTTTGTAGCAATGGCGCTGTTCATCCATGCAACCGGGACGAATGCGAAAGCCCACCCATCGCGTCGCTGTGCACCACGCCACCGCCGATCCAGCCAACGCTAAAGCAATCGAATGGAAATATACATTTGTTTTCTTTGACCAAAGTTACAACATCGTCCGAAATGAGTAGGACGTTGTCCATCGCGCGCGCGTCCACTATAACATGAAAACCGCCAATTACTTGATCATACAACTTTCATACAGTTCCACTTCTTTAACCACCTCCACGGACATGCCATCTCCAGTTAAGAAACAGTAATTCACTGAGCCTGATCAATTGGATATCGTTATAGTGCTTAGACTCCAGGTGGTGCTGAATACGGATATATCAGCGGGACTGTGACAACTGCACCAGATATCACATACGCAGGCGGTGCCGGAGAACAACTTCAAGAATTGTGTTGATTAACTCCTCCTTCTGAGAGCGTTTGGCTGTCCCTGGTCTCCAGCGAGAGAGGCCTGCTTCATATTTGGAAATGGCAGAGCTCAAAGCTTCCCTGACAGCAACTGCATTGGGAGACGCCATGTACTGCTGAAGAGCAGCACGGACAGGGTAACCGGAATAGCGTTGCTGGCCCCAAAGATAGAAAGTGTTTTCGAAGATAATAACGGTAGCTTATGATCAATAATAAGCAGAATCATTGGATGAGGCGTAAAATCTTACCAGAACCAAGCTGCATGATTTTCTCCAGTGTTGACGACCCAGAGGACTAGTGAACCTTTGAATGAGAATTATGCAGACGAGCTGGTAGCATTGGAACATGCCGAAAATCCGAGTCGTAACGCCGACCACATCTCATCTTCTTCGGGGCGGTGATACTGATAAATTATGGTCAAAGAGCAGAAATGGTTGAAATAAATCTACTTGCATACTGTCATTAACAGAACATCAGTGCTCGAGCTCGACAGAGGGTCAACACGCTCACAAACTATTAAGGGATTAGCGACGTATTCGGCCAGCGAGGTACAAGCTTGACAAAGGATCAAGACGCTCACAGCCTGTCAAGGGATCAGCGAGGCTCGAGCTCGACAGCGGATCAAGACACTCACAACCTGTCAAGGGATCAGAGATGTGTTCTGTCAGCGAGGCTTGAGCTCGACAGAGAATCAATACACTTACGTACTGTCAATGGATCAGCGAGGCTCGAGCTCAGGAGAAGATAACACACTCACATACTGTCAATGGATCAGCGACGTGTTCAGTCAGCAAGTCTCGAGCTCAGGAGAATATAACACACTCACATACTGTCAAGGGATCAGCGACGTGTTCAGTCAGCAAGGCTCGAGCTCGACAGGATCAACACGCTCACCTCCTGTCAAGGGATCAGCAATGTGTTCAGTCAGCGAGGCTCAAGCTCGACAGAGGATCGACACACTCACATCCTGTTAGGGGAACAGGGACGCGTTCGGTCAGCGTGGCTCAAGCTCGACAGAGAATGAACATACGCACACCCTGTTAAGAAATCAGCAATGCCTCAGGTCAGCATTCTGGCAATGATGATCGGATATTAGTGCTGCCTAAAAGTAAGCGCCGAATACAAATGAGGAGTTTTCGAAGATTCTTACAATCTCACAGAAGTGTTTGGAAACCATCCACCCAACTCGTCTACAATTGTGCGCGTGGATTTCTCAGATATGCGTGATGATAATATCTGGGAGAAGTCAAGATGTCGTGCAAGTCCTCTCAATATACAGTAAGTTGTCTCTCGTCACAGATAAGTGAGGTTTGAGGAGTTACATTTCGACTGCATATCTCACGGACAGCTCAACGTTGGTCCGCTGAGTTGAGACAAACATCTGTTTCAGCGTATCATCGTCCAGAATGTCAGCCGTGCGTTCAATAAGTATCCCACAGTCTGCATTCTCCTTGTCCATATCTAAATGTCGGGAGGAGATATAAGCAGTAGCAGCTCGAGAATTAGTCAACTTACCAGCCAAGCATATGTGGCATCTTGGAGGACGTTGGTTGCCTTTGCGGTTGTATAAGAGCTTTAGTTGTGGCCCATTGGCGAATGCTTCTTTGGCATGCTGCGGGGCTAGCGCTTCAGCATCTTTTCTTGATACTCCCTTACTTATCAGCTCTGCAAATTCATCGTCGTAGAGAGCGTCAAATTTAGTAAACAACACCATTACTGCAACTGAAGATTGAGGATTGGGAATGAATCAATGATACGCGAAGGTAGATAGAGATCCAACAACTTACTGCTTCCAGTGTCGCACTGAGAAAAAAACTTGACTTCCGCTTCCGTGAAAGATCTGCCATCCTCATCCATCGGAATGCAGTACCTATGCAAAAGATGTAAAACAACACACGCCAAAAATTGACCAAATACCATATGACATGGATTCGATCACTCAAACGGCTCTTCTTAGAACGACTTGCGATAAAATCCTTCACCTTTTTGAATTCGGACTGTCCTCCTGCCTCGAACCCACGTGAGTCGTGGAATACGAATCCCGGGTTGCTTGCAAACACCATTTCGTTCTCGATATGATGCACTCCGCGCTAAAAACTCGTCAAGTTATGTTACTACGTACAACAAACAACATGCCATACCTCTCTAGATGCCATCAACACAGCGGGATCGATCTGAGTTCCAATGTCCATTGGTCAATCAGTTCTCCTAGTAGTACACTGGTATCATGTTTCGCACCTCTTCCCCGTTGCTGTCATATATTTCTGGGTTCTCTCGTGTATTACAAACCCTCTGGAGGATGGTGGTTTTTCCTGCATTCGCTCTTCCGATAATGAGGATTCGGAAGCGCATTTTATGTCTTATCTCTGAGGTATCCATAATGGAGGAAGGTAACAGTATGTGAACTCTTCGAGTGGCCCAAGCATGATAATATACTTAGATGTAGTAGACTCGTGACCAGCCTGGCTTATATAATAACTAGGGGTTCGCTGTGCGAACTTGTGACCTTGCTCCGTCTTAAATTTCATCAAGCCCACGCCAAGTCATACAATCAGTGTACTTAGATTATAATATCTCATTTGTTGTCATTCATGATTACATCTGCTATTTCGTTGTCTTCCACGAAGAATAACGTCGCGTGAAATTTACGAGTTAGGTACGATATCAGAACCAAAATTGCACGCTCAGTCTGAAATCGATTGGAAGGGAATGTGTACTGTCCCTCGTAGGGATCGCTTATTTTGAATTCGCCTTGATATGGCTGTGATGTCCACTGCAGCGTTGATGGTGCTGGTGACGCATGTGCAAGTACGCTGCGTGAGCAAGTGAAGCCTCAAGTGACCCAGCATGACTGTGAGTAATTACTAGTTGGACTGTTACTACGAACTAAAAATGAGACGACCTGAGAACATATCTCAGATATATGGATTCAGTCAAGCACTGCATCCTACAACTGTTCTAGTAATGGTCTGAGTATCATTATACCCCCGCCACGGGTTGCGCATCTGCAGTATCTTACTATACCAGGTGTTGGGGCTGCGCGCCGTAAGGTTTAGGTACAAGTCTTGTTTGGGACAAGGTCTGACGGCGCTTGAATCCAAGTGAACTCGAACTTTTAGAATTGAGCAGCCCTTAGTTGATGCCGTCTATAGGTTCATCGTTCCGGTGAGGATCGCGTCTATCATCTTCTCACTACGCAACTGCAGGCTCAGAGTCATCGATGCCGCAAAAATAACGTGTCGCGGTGGTAACTCATCCTGAACTTCCATCCTCCTACTTCAACGCATCGGATCCTTATGCATATATGCCTCTAGGATTCCTTTCAACCAACATGTAGACGTGCTGAGCAGTTAGGGGAAATTCATCGATCAGTTCTTGTCATTCACCACCGTGACGCCCTGGTCACCACTCAGTAAAATTAATGGGATACTTCTGGTCTTCATTGAAAATGATCATATCCTTTGATGACAGCGATGGAGATATCAGATGATATCCTGCTCAGCAGCTGACACTCCAAAGGCACTCACTCGCCTAGCGAGGCTTATGCAGTTCATGTGCTTCGTAACCGCCTGGGGTTGATTCGAGATTCTCGATGGTAGTAAGTGTCCGCTCTTATTTGAATCGCTATTCGTGTACTGATTGTTCTGTCAGTACCAGGGTTGGTCTACCGACAGCACGCTAGTGCGCGCTGAGAATGCACTTTTGATACGTTTTGTAGCAATGCCGCTGTTCATCCATGCAACCAGGACGTATAATGCGAAAGCGCGTCGCTGTGTACCATGCCACCGCCGATCCAGCCAACGCTAAAGTAATCGAATGGAAATATACATTTGTTTTCTTTGAGGAAAATTACAACATCGTCCGAAATGAGTAGGACATTGTCCATCGCGCGCGCGTCCACCACGACATAAAAACCGCCACTTGCTTGATCATACAACTTTCATACAGTTCCACCTCCTTGACCACCTCCACGGACATGACATGAGCCCGTCAAGAAACACCAATTCACTGAGCCTAATCTTCCGGATATCGTCGTATTGCTTAGACTTCAGGTCTTGCTGAACACGAATATATCAGCGGGCCTTGTGACAACTGCATCAGATATCACATACGCAAGCGGTGCTGTAAAATAACTTCAATAATTGTGTCGATTAACTCCGCCTTCTTCTGAGAGCGTTTGGCCGATCCTGGTATCAAGTGAGAAATCCGCTTCATATGTGCGAACGGCAGAGCTCAGAGCTTCCCTGACGGCAGCCGCATTGGGAGACCCCATGTACTGCTGAAGAGCAACACGAACAGGGTGAACAGATTGCCCAAGTCCACCACGTTGCTGGCTCCAAAGATAGAAAGTGTTTTCGAAAATAATGACAGCAGCTTATGATCAATAATCAGCAGATTCATTGCGATGTGGTATAGAATCTCACCAGAACCAAGCTGCAAAATCTTCTCCAATGTTGACGACCCAGAGGGCTAGTGAATTTTTCAGGTGAGAATTGTGTGCGTGAGCTGTGAGCAATGGGACATGCCGAAAATCCGAGTCGTAACGTGGACCACATCTGATCTTCTTCGGGGCGGCAACACTGACGAATCATAATCAAAAGGCAGAAATAGTCCAGGATAAATCTACTTGCATACTGTGATTAGCAAGACATCAGTGCTCGAGCTCGACACAGGATCAAGACACTCACAGCCTGTCAAGGGATCAGCGACGTCTTCGGTCAGCGAGGCTCGAGCTCGACACAGGATCAACACACTCACATACTGTCAAGGGATCAGCGACGTCTTCGGTCAGCGAGGCTCGAGCTCAACACAGGATCAACACACTCACATCCTGTCAAGGAATCAGCGACGTCTTCGGTCAGCGAGGCTCGAGTTCGACACAGGATCAACACACTCACAACCTGTCAAGGGATCAGCGACGTCTTCGGTCAGCGAGGCTCGAGCTCGACACAGGATCAACACACTCACATGCTGTCAAGGGATCAGCGACGTCTTCGGTCAGCGAGGCTCGAGCTCGACACAGGATCAGCACACACCCGCTGTCAAGGGATCAGCGACGTCTTCGGTCAGCGAGGCTCGAGCTCGACACAGGATCAACACACTCACAAACTGTCAAGGGATCAGCGACGTCTTCGGTCAGCGAGGCTCGAGCTCGACACAGGATCAACATACTCACAGCCTGTCAAGGGATCAGCGACGTCTTCGGTCAGCGAGGCTCGAGCTCGACACAGGATCAACATACTCACAGCCTGTCAAGGGATCAGCGACGTCTTCGGTCAGCGAGGCTCGAGCTCGACACAGGATCAACACACTCACCCACTGTCAAGGGATCAGCGACGTCTTCGGTCAGCGAGGCTCGAGCTCAACACAGGATCAACACACTCACATACTGTCAAGGGATCAGCGACGTCTTGGATCAGCGAGGCTCGAGCTCAACACAGGATCAACACACTCACACCCTGTCAAGGGATCAGCGAGGCTCGGGCTCGACAGATGATCAACACACTCACGTCCTGTCAAGGGAACAGCGATGCCTTAAGTCAGCATCCTGACAGAGATGTTCAGACGTTAATACTGTCTAAATCTAAGCATGAAATATAAATGGAGAGTTCTCAAAAATTCCTACATTCTCACTGGAGTCGCTGGAAACCATCGACCCAACTTGTTTACAATCTGGCATTCGGACCTCGCAGATATGCGCGACGAGATTGTCTTGGAGAAGTCAAGATGCTCTGCAAGTCCTCTCGATGCACAGTGAGTTATCTCGTCACAGATGAGTGAGGTTTGAGGAGTTACATTTCGACTGCGTATCTCATGCACAACTCCACATTGGTCCGCTGAGTTGAGATAAACATTTGTTTGAGGGTATCATCATCCAGAGTTTTGGCCGTGCATTCGATAAGTATCCCGCAGTCTGCGTCGTCCTTGTCCATATCTAAATGTCGGAGAGCAAAGATAAGCAATGAATTGCTTATTAGCAGCTCGAGAATTAGTGGACTTACCTGCCAGGCATATGTGACATCTTGGAGGATGTTGGTTGCCCTTGCGGTTGTACAAAAGCTTTAGTTGTGGCCCATTCTCGAATGCTTCTTTGGCATGCTGCGGGGCCAGCACTTCAGCGTCTTTTCTCGATGCTCCCTTACTTATCAGTTCTGCAAATTCATCGTCGTAGAGAGCGTCAAACTTAGTGAACAACACTATTACTGCAACTGAGAATTGTGAGTGAGTCAATGACACACGAACGGCAGACAGAAAGGCTTACTATTTCCAGTGTTGCATTGCGTAAAAAACTTGACTTCCGCTTCCGTGAAAGACCTGGCATCCTCATCCATAGGAATGCAGTACCTGTGCCAAAGATGTGAGATGGCGCACGCTGAAAATCGACCAATTACCATATCACATGGATTCGGTTACGCAAACCGAGTCTTTCGTTAGAACGACGTGTGATAAAAGCCTTCACTTTATCAAACTCGGACTGTCCTCCAGCCTCAAACCCGCGTGAATCATGAAAGACAAATCCAGGGTTACTTCGAAAGACCATCTCATTTTCGATATCATGCACTCCGCGCTGGAAATTGGTCAAGTGATGTTACTAGCATGAGAACACGCCTTACCTCTCTAGATGCCATCAATACGGCGGGATCGACCTAATTTTCAAAGTTCATTAGTCAATCAGTCCTACTAGTAGTACACTGATATCATGGACCACACCTTTTCACCGGCGTTGTTGTATATTTCTGGGTTCTCCGTGTATTACAAACCCTCTGCAGGATGGTGGTTTTTCCTGCATTCGCTCTTCCGATAATGAGGATTCGGAATCGGTTGATATACCGTCTTATCTTTGAAGCATCCATGATGGAGGAAGATAGTCAACAGTGTGTGAATTCTTTGAGCGCCCGAAGCACCTATGACGATTAGCAACATCTTCCCGGGCTTCGATTGGGTGGCTAGGGCAGACTCTCCTAACTTCATCGTAATATATCCCCCAACCTAATCGTAGTACATCTAACCTCCTGCATACGTATGCGACTTGGTCGAAATTGATGTTGTTATTCCCATCCTCTCCTCCGATTCCATCACCACCACTTCACGGTAGTGACGAAACGGTCTGTATAAACTGATCATAATCAATTTACACCTACTCATCATTTTCTGTATGTATCATGACTCTGAAACACCCTGCTCAACTGCTTTATAACCACACAAGCGCAATCGAAGTGATCGAACATCATGATGCCAGAAGCAGCACCATCATGATAGGTGCTAGTGACGTTGAAAGCTTTGATGACAATTTGTATCAACCTAGCAGAGTGGGTGTACCGTGTGAGAGGGCAACACAACTGGGGCGACCTTGGAGTATTTCCAGATCCAATCGGTGGTCGCTACATCGGCCAGGTCTGCAGAGTGACGTCAGACAACTATAGTATCCATTGACGTCACGATTATTTTAATATCGACACTGCAAAGCCACTCGAAGAGTATAAAGCCCAGGCAAACCATGACATTCTACTCTCCCACCCAACTTAAATTAATTGATAACTACGAGAAGCGCGATGTCCTCGTCGACTGCCCACCCGTGTGCCATAGGCACTAACACCCAACCCAGAACGTCCAATGCGTCTTCCACCGAAGCCTCAACTCAACCAACGTCTGAACCTCTTGCCGACAGTCAGCTTCCGCCGCAAAGACACGCGGGAGCTATCGGGCTCGGTCCCTTGTACGGACAGGGAGCAGTAAGTTTACATCTACCACATCTCAGAGTTGAACGAAGTCGAGTTGCGTCGCGTTGTAGGGTCTTGGAGACAAGCTCGGCGGCTTACAAGAGGAGGTCAAGGGAAAGATCACGAAGAACCCAGAACTAGTCGAACATGGGCGCGAGCAGCGTACAGGGATTTTGAAGAAGAAAGAGCAGGAACAGGTATGGAATCGAGCATTCCACTACAACTCCTCGTGGAACTCATCTATGTTAACCAGGATGATGAAGAAGACCCGTTCTCAAACCCAGAAGATCATAGTAAGGCCTAAGATAGTAGGAGAAGCTATTATCTAGTCATGAATGTGCATTGGCGCATGTGGTAACTTTAACTTACTTAGTATACAAATGTCATCGCATGGCACCATCCTCATCTCTACGCACATACAAATTCTGAAAGGCTGATTGAAAGTGACCAGCACAAGTTGTCACAGATAGCCATGCGTAGTCAACTATCCTCCCGAGCCCCGTCGCGGTGATCGCGGTTCCAATATCATCGAGCCTCGGAATCCTGAGCATGACAAGCAAGTTCCTAATCTCATACACCCTCCTTCGACGAACCAACTCTCCCTTCGCTCAAATAGTCATTCGCAGACTCGCATATGCATATTGAAGATGGAAAATGGGCACGTCAGACTACAGTCCGCAGATGACCCGACCTCCACCGAGCTCGCGGGAGTAGATACGCGTTTCGATGAGGAAGCTGTCCGAGAGCTTCATGGGCATCGTGAAATGGAATGGGCGTACATGCCCTTACTGGGCGGCTGGAGGTGCACAATTCTTGATGATGGAGGTGCTTATGAGGCTAATCTGACCAAGAAAAATATCTGGTACGCACCAAAAGGTCAACCTTATTCCATTCAGGGTGTCAGCAAAGGTGGATGCGTTCACGCTAACGGAAACTTCTCAGAGGACAACACCTTCCTCCTTTCAAACTGGCTGGCTCATATGCCCAAAAAGGTGATGGCCAAGAACTTCGGCCTTGATCCCAGCGTTTTCGACAAGCTTTCACGGAAGGTGATGAATCTGACGATAACGTCAGTTCTCCTCGTCATTGCAAAAATAAGAAAAAATTATACTGTCAACAGGAAACATATTTTCGGGGGATCACGCCTGATACGTCCTCGCCTGGCTTGCTGTCTGACGTTCCGAAGTATGAGCATCGTTTCACGCACTGCCTTCTTGCCCAACTCCCGTCCAAGATACCAGGCAATACAGTCCGTATTGAGGATACCTCAAACTTCCCCGTCTCGATGACCATCGCCGCCGTGCATGTGACTGTAGAGCCTCATGGCCTGCGGGAGCTCCACTGTCGCCCGAATGCCGATGAATGGTCGTTCTTCGTTCGTAGTCGTACTCGAGTAACTGTTTCAAGCAAGCGAATGTGTTGAGTGTGACATCACCTGCAATACTTTGATCGGACTTCTAAATATTCAAGTGTCGCGGAAGATCGAACCGTAGCGACTCAACGTGACCACTCTATGCTCTTATGTTCTATCACGAACAAATAGTTCAATAGATTATATGCAAATCCGGCTATCTTCCAAGTGTTATCAGGAATTCGGCGGGTCAACTGGTCACTCGTATCGGCTCCGACCTCATCCATGCGCGGACGTCAATCTTGAGATGTCCATGAATCGGACAGTGGTTGAATTAGTCATGTCTTTCTTCTGTCTACTGTTCTTTGACCAAGATACTTACCTGAGTTATCTCTCGGTTTTTGAGTGCGTCTGCTGTGGTTACTTTTTTACCGAATGAGAACATATCTCAGATCTACAGGCACTGCATCCTACAACTGCTCTAGTAGCGGCCTGAGTACTATCCCTTCCACTGCAATCGGCACCCCACAGAAGTCGGCAGTCACGCAAATGTCACTGTGAGTCATGATATGTCACGTAGGCCAATTTTAAAGTCAGTTCGGCAGTCAAGCAAGTGGGCAAGGTCAATTAGTATTCGTTCGAATGAGCAAGTATAGTATTGAATAGTAGATATACCTAAGTACGAGGGCGACTGTTATTAGTGCCGTAGTTGTAAAATCGAGGTGGATATATAGGGAGACCATGTGTATTGTAACATGACAGAAACACGACTCACATTCTGTTCTTTTGCTGCAGTATAACCCATTTGAAATTCTCTGAATTGAAACCTGAATGCGTGGCTCATATGTCGGGTCTGACGAAGCTCGCAGCTTTCCTCGTCTACCGCTGCTAACTTAAACTTGCGAATGCGGACGCGCAGCGCTGCACCAGTCGGCACTTCCAAAGTGGGGTGCAATTTGAAACTCCGTCATGGCATGTATCGGCAGGTGACATTTCTGCGTGACTTCGGCACTTTCGACTATCTCACTCAATTCTGCTTTAATCGTGGTCGTTCAACCTCGTAATGAGTTGTATTAGAGAGAGAATGATACAGATGTTAAGAATTTTGTGTTTAAGTAGCTAGAAATACGAGTTTTGTGAAAGTGCCGACTTCTGTGGGGTGCCGATTGCAGTGGAAGGGATAGTATCATCATCCCCCGCCACGGGTGGCGCATCTGCAAAAGGGTCCCCGTATCTTCTGTGGAAGATACTTAGATGGCCATGTAAAGCACAAGAGCATACAATTACACGAGTAGTATGTACAAGAATGCATCAATCCCAATGATCAGAAAGGCACAGGATCTTCTAGTGTCAACTTTCCTTCAGCGACAAGCTTCATCATCTCATCTGCTCTGCGCAAGTGTGCTTGTATTTTCTCGTCTCGCCCGCCTCGCTGCATAATAGAGAACGCCCATATCTTCATCATCTTGGGCACGGCTGCCCGTAAAGCAATGGCAGCTGTGTTGAAGTCGCCAATAGAGACACCGGCATTTCGCATACAATCCATAGCGCAGGTCAAGTAAACTGGGAAACAGTGGTGAACTGCGCGTGCGAGTCTGTGTTGGTCACTTACATGCATGGAATTCGTCATTCTCGGGGTATGTATTAGCTGCCTGCAAGTATGCATTTACCCCATTCATATAGCTAATACACGCGAGAACACCATCGCTGTATCGAGCTTTCTGTGAATGATAGAATCCTATCGTCCTGAAAAGTAAGGCAACCATGAGAAAGGAACAGAAGCGCAGGGAAACAGACAAAGACATACTTATGAGCAATTGCAGCAGGATAAACACAAAAAGACGATACCATGCCAGGGTCAAGTTTCTCCTTACTGAGGTTATTTGATGCTATCATGATGTCAATCTCTTTGAGAAGGTCTTCGGCTTCTTCCTTCAGATGTTCAAGATGTGAGTTCAAGCTAGGGCCGCTGCTGTAAGCCTGTCATGCGATTAAACAGCTACCCAAAGAAACATGACTCGCGACGCACGTTCATAGACATCATGAGGTGCATGCTACGCACGCTTCGCAAAAACGTATCCTCGAAAATCACTCCACGATCATCTTTGTGAACATCCTTCCAAACAAGTCGTCCCCATTCAAGTAAGTCAACAGCTCGTTTCAAAAAATGAACACCGGTGTCAGGTCTGCCACCCAGATGGCTTTCCAGCATGCCTTTCATTATCCATTTACTGCACTGGACGATTAATAGATATTACAATACGAAGCTCATACGACGCACCGAACTGTCACCGACAAAGCGGGGCGTACATCATTCCATCCCTTTTCCTTCAGCCGTTTCTGTATCAGTTCTTTAATAGTTTCGACCCCGCCGGAGTAGGCTTGGTGAGCCGTAGCTTCGAATGCGACTGAAGCTCGGTCAGTGTGACTCCTCACGCAATGCTAGAATAAGATTGCCTTGGTTATTGTACTTGGTAATCCAATCGGGGTGATTTAGATGGAACACGCGCTCGTCACGCATCAAACCATTGGTCAAATACGTCAAGCCCTATACATGTTAGGTACCATGAGATTGCAAGCCGAAGAAAACAACCCGAATTTACCATCAGATTTCCGTGATAGGAAAGGCCTCCTGGAGCTTGAGAGTGAGGGATTGATTTCAATTGATTCATAGATTCTACCCCTTTCGTGAATTCCTAGTAAATGTCAATAGGACCTCATTACATAGAAAGGCGCGAACATACCTCGTATGCATATGAAATCACCCAAGCCTACATAAAAAGTACACTGTTTAGCGGTGGTATGCAACATTATAGGTGAAGCTCACACTGCTAGAAAATTGGTCGAGACCCGCTTTCCGGAGTTCGGGAAGCATCTCTGTCGCAATTTTCCAAGGGAGATTGCCATCATCGAGGTTGACACTAGCAATACATCGGTTCTTTGAGGTCTTGCCACGGGTTTGGGGGGTTTGGGCTGCATTCAGACCAGCACCATACTGATCTTTCTGCCGCTGCTCTGCGGGACTGAGGTTGGTTTTTGGAAGTGCATCCAGTGCCTTCTGCCACGCTTCAGCACTTCCCTCAAAGTCTGCGAGGGCCTATGCACGAATGTCAGACTAGGCAAGAGGGGAGCATCGCGCGCGCAAGGACTTACGCCTCGAGATGCTGCTAGTCGTGACCACGCTTTGGCATAGCCTGGATCAATCTGCGTAGCCTAAGACGCATTAATGTTTTCTCCACGTATACGATGCTGACATCAGTACCATCTTCGCATCATCGACAGCGTCTAGGTATCTATTTGAAATTTATGGTCAGTTATTTTTACTGCAGCTCTATAACTGTAACCTCACCTATTCAACTCATACTGGCAAGCAGCGCGGTTCGCATATAGAATGGCATTCTTATCATCCAGAGCAATAGCCTCAGTGTATTTTGCTAATGCCCCAACGTAGTCTTGCTTTCTGAAGAACTCGTTGCCTTCATCCTTGAGCTGAGCTGCTGTCGGTTTCGACATGTTTCAAAAACTTCGAAGGCTTCAAATAGTTGACGTGTGGTATGAAGGACCGCAGTTTGGACCAAGGTGGAAGCCAGATTTTAAACTGGTCGACACGAGGCATCCAGGGCATTTAATAGGGGAGTAAATGCCCAACGCCCCAGTCCAACGCCCAACTCGTATGCCTAGAATAAATAGAAGTAAATACAAAGTTACTTATACATTGCAGCCGACCCAAATTAAAAGCAAATATACAATTCTTTTCTGAATATCATACAACAAACGTGACTACTCTATACTCTTATGTTCTATCACGAACATGTAGTCTAATGGATTATAATCCGGCTGCATATCTCAGTGTTATCAGGAATTCGGCGGGCCAATTGGTCACTCGTATCATGAGGCTCCGACCTCATCCACGCGCGGACGTCGATCTCGAGATGTTTGCGAATCGAACACTGGTCGAATTACTAGTTATGCCACCACTATTCTTGACCAAGACGCTTAACTGAGTTTTCTCGATTTTTGGGTATCCTGCACTATGGTTACTTTTTTTTACTGAATGAGAACATATCTCGGATCTATGGATTCAGCCAGGCACTGCATCCTACAAGTGCTTCAGTAGCGGCCTGAGCATCATTATTATCCCCCTGCCACGGGTTGCGCATCTGCAGAGGGGTCCCCATATCTTCCGTGAAAGTTACTTTTATAGAAAGCACAAGAGCGTACAATTACACGAGTTAGTATGTATAAAAATGCATAAATCCCAATGATCACAAAGGCACAGGATCTTCCAGTGTCAACTTCCCTTCGGCGACAAGCTTCATCATCTCATCTGCGCTGCGCAAGTTTGCTTGTATTTTCTCGTCTCGTCCGCCTTGCTGCAGAGCAGAGACTGTCCATATCTTCATCATCTTGGGCACGGCTGCACGTAAAGTAACGGCAGCTAGGTTGAAGTCGCGAATAGGGAGACCGGCGTTTCGCATACAATCCATAGCGCAGCTCAAGTAAACTGGGAAACACTTGTAAAACACGCGTGCGAGTCTGTGTTGGTCACTTACATGCATGGAATTCGTCGTCCTCGGGGTACGTTTTAGCTGCCTGCAAGTATGCACTTGCCCCATTCGCAAAGCTAATACATGCGAGAACGTCATCGCTGTGCCGAGCTGTCTGTGCATGATAGAATCCTATCATCCTAAAAGCAAGGTAATCATGAGAAAGGAACGGAAGCGCGGGGAAACAGACAAAGACATACGTATAAGCAACTGCAGCAGGATATATACAGAAAGACGATACCATGCCAGGGTCAACTTCCTCCTTACTAGGGTTCTTTGATGCTATCTCAATCTCTTTGAGCAGATCTTCAGCCTCTTCTTTCAGATGTTCAAGGGGGAACTTGGAGTTCAAGCCAGGATCGGCGCTGTAAGCCTATCATTCGATTAAACAAGTACCCAAAGTAACATGACTCGCAACGCACGTTCATAAACATCTTCAGGTGCAAGCTACGCACGCCTCGCAAAAATGTATCCTGGAAAATCGCTCCACGATCATCCTTGTGAACATTCTTCCAAACATTTCGACCCCATTCAAGCAAGTCGACAGCCCGTTTCAAGAACTGAACACCGGTGTCAGGTTTGTTTCTCAGATGGCCGTCCAACATGCCCCTCATTATCCATGCACTGCACCGAACGATCCATAAATATTACAGTACGAAGCTCATACGACGCACCGAACTGTCACCGACAAAGCGGGGCGTACATCATTCCATCCCTTTTCCTTCAGGCGTTTCTGTGCCAGTTGCTTGATATTTTCGACCCCGTCGGAGTGCCAGGCTTGGCGAGCCGTAGCTTCGAATTTGACTGAAGCTCAGTCAGTGTGATTCCTCATGCAATGCTAGAATAAGATTGCCTTGGTTATTGTACTTGGTAATCCAGTCGGGGCCATCTAGATGGAACGCGCGCTCGTCACGCATCAAACCATTGGTCAAATACGTCAAGCCCTATACATGTTAGGTACCATGATATTGCAAGCTGAAGAAAGCGGCTTGGACTCACCATCGTATTTCCGCCGTAGGCAAAGCCTCCTGGAGCTTGAGGGTGAGGAATTGATTTGAATTCATTCATAAATGCCACCCCTTTCGTGAATTCCTAGTAAATGTCAATAGGACCTTATTACATAGAAAGGCGCAAACATACCTCGTATGCATATGAAATCACCCAAGCCTACATGAAAGGTACCACTATTCAGCGATGGTGCGCAACATTACAAAGTGAAACTCACACTGCTAGAGTATTTTTCGGGACCCCCTTTCCGGAGTTCAGGAAGCATCTCCGTCGCGATTTTCCAAGGAAGATTGGCATCTTCTCCTTTGAAACGAGAAACAGATGGGCTCTCTGTGGTCTTGCTACGGGTTGTGGCTGCATCCAGACCGGCACTATATTGATCTTTCTGTCGCTGCTCTGCGGGACTGAGGTTGGTTTTGGGGAGTGCATCCAGTGCCTTCTGCCACGCTTCAGCACTTCGGTCCCACTCCGCAAGAGCCTATGCACGACGTCAGATCAGACGAGAAGGGAGCGCAAAAGGACTTACGTCTCGAGATGCTGCTAGTCGTGACCACCCTTTTGCATAACCTGGATCAATTTGCGTAGCCTAAATCACGACGCATTGAGATTTTTCCATGTATACGATACTGAGCATCAGTACCATCTTTGCGTCATCGACAGCATCTAGGTATCTATTTAAAGATTGCAGTCAGTTATTTTTACCGCAGCTCTATAACTGTAACATCACCTATTCAACCCATGATGGCAAGCAGCCCTGTTCGCGTAAAGAACAGCGTTCTTGTCATCCAGAGCAATAGCCTCGGTGTATTTTGCTAATGCCCCAACATAGTCTTGCTTCCTAAAGAAATCGTTGCCCTCGTCCTTGAGCTGTGCTGCTGTTGGTTCCGACATGTTTCAAAAACTTCAAAGGCTTCAAGCAGTTGACGTGTGGTGGTCTGAAGGACGTAGTCTGAGTTTAGACCAAGGTGGAAGATTTTAAACTGGTCGACACGAGGCATCCGGGGCAATTCATTACGCAATCGGTAGACCTTGAAAGTTAGTTATGGATTATTACGGCTTGTCGATACGAGGATTTCACTTTACATAACATAGCGAGTGTTAAAACGTTAATGAGACGTGTTTCTGCGTGCATGTGCAATTGCAATGTTGATCTTGATCAATCGCTTGAAACTTCGATCCGGGTTGGCTCAGCTCTGCGATAAAAGGTTGAATACGGGCAACGCTAAAACCTGTCCATTTCGCACAGGTAGCAATCGCGAATGTCACCTACCCCGTTGCAACTTGCAATGCCATAAGCCTATAATGAAGGACACTGAGCGACACTAATTTCATCCCATTCCGACGAGAATGAGATGGCATTATTACCGCAGTGAGCATTGTCTAATTCATGGCATGATGTTTTAGTGCACAACAGTCACACAACATCGGACCCAGATTAGTATGTACAGAATAGAAGGAAAGCAAGGGGCGAGTAGTAACGAAGTGTAAGAGAAAATACATAGGATGATCTAGTGGGGTCGAAAACTGGGATAGAAGCTACAAATTTGGATATTTACGCTATAGATACTCGTATGTTTTAAGATGAAGGATCACATTAATACACAGGCGGGTTGTCTAACGAACTGGACACATGTTGGGTCAAGTGGCTGTGTCTTTAATGAGAGGCACCAGTACGGATCACAAGTTGCTGACTGGGTGGGATGGCATGCTCTGCTGGCACTTCTACACCACCGGCAAGGATGCCCACGCGCATCATCGCAAGGAGCTATGTAATGGAGTATTATGTATTCGCAGCGGCCAACGAGTATGAGAGTCAATCATTAGCATCGTTAGATAAGCGAACAGAAGCATGATACACACGTTGTGCGCTGCGTGAGAGTGGGCATAGATGCCACCGAAAAAGGAGGCAGTCATGTCATTTCCAGAGTTTCGTGTGAGCAGAGCGGGTCCTCCCGGATGGCTATCAAAGAAAAAGGATGCGTCGTGAATAAAACCCGAGATGAGGAGAAGAGTGCGAGTCTGGGATTCTTCCTGGACTATTGACAGAAATTTGTACTTTTTCAGGAATTTTTTTGTATTGGATAGCGTTTGCTCACATGTCTCCCACGTCACAATGGGCAATTCCTGCGGGGGTACAGGCCATTCAATCGAGTCCTGAACGTCCTTGAGAGCCTTGAGCTTCATCGTGAGTGCACCCTTTTCAATTTCGTTGCTGGGAAAGACACGGAGATGGGAGGCGAACCCGAGGGAATGGCACATAGCGATGAACCACTTAGTAGGGTCATACTGGTACCATCGGAATGCATTCCTGGTGGAAAGGCCAGACTCGTAAATAGAACTGAGAACGGCACAATGGAGGTCAACTGCTACCTGTAGTCCATGGGAAATTGGTGGTGGAAATTATGGTACCCTTCCCCCATCGTAAGGATAGCGGATATAAGGTGATCACGCGGCGAGTGCTTGTCATCGTATGGTGTGCTGCCGAGATAGTGAGCAACGGAGTTGATACAAAAAGTGCTCTAAGATGAAGGTTAAGCTTTGCCTTTGATGAACAAGATGAAGCTCACATGATGGCACGCGGTCATGCGAAGGGCACCAACGAAAAAGAATCCGCCTTTCCAGTCTCCCCATAACAAGCCAGGAATGACCATTGGAAGCAAATAGCCAAAAATAGTCAAGATAACAAAGTACCATCGGTGCTGCCATTGTACGAGAGAATCCTTACGCAAGTCAGAAATATCGGCTGGTCCCGTTTTCAAGTCCGACTCGAAAATGATCCATCCGATGTGCGTCCAGAGGAGGCCACGTTCCGAGTTATAAGGGTCAAAGTCGGTGTCGGTATGTCTGTGGTGAGAACGATGTCGGCGTGCCCACCAGTAACACGAGCCTTGCACTGCACTCGCTCCCGCAAGGATAAGGAATACCTGCAAAGGGAACGAAGCATTATACGATCTGTGCGACCAAAGCCGGTGGTACCCTAGAGTAACACGTTTCAATGCTATCTCGTTGCGAGTATTTTCACTACTCACCAGCGGTGATGCCTAGCGAAGCGAATTCAGCAATCAGAAGAGATGACTATTGCCGAGTACCTACCGAGCATGGAATAAATGTAATAGAGGATAGTGCAAACGACAGTCTTCTGAAGGATAGGAACATATAGCAAGCCGTACAGGGAAAGGGCTGGTGTGATAACGAGGACAGAAAGGTTGAACCATCGTATGCCAGTAATAGTCGGAAATCCTCGTGTCAAGTTCTTGATAAACTGCATATTATGTGACAGTCGTCACCACCACAGGAATGGCGATAGAAGAAGACACGGCCAAGAAGAACAGAAGGATGTTGCACTTGTTACCAGGCTTATTTATCATGCGACAGTGGGACATTAGTCCATAAGATTTGTCCTCGATTATATGTACCGTTGAGACATAATACGCCGGGTGAGCCGATCGGGCAGTTAAAATTCGGACGAATGTCGCGTGAAAAGCGTCTTTGTAGAGACTAGTGTAACTTGCGGTGAAAAGTTGTGGAAGACAAAGGCAGAAACTTTCCATGAGGCTTGATCCGGGTTGTTGTTGCCGATATTTGACCTAAGACAATGAGACTCATCACTATTACCTTCACAACAGCCTTGCAGATAGGCACTAACACACAGGTTTCCACCATGACCAGATGGGCTCGTGCCATGTTGTCGTCACGGAGTAGTTATGCCTCGGGGCTGAGATATTCTTCCATCCCGGTCGTGTCGGAATGAACGAACCATGATTCATTGGCTGTTGGACCCTGGTCAACTCGAGGCCCGTGGATTCAGAGAAAGTATCGGGCTGTGGCACCAAGAACTGGATTGTTGGCGGTGCGCAGCCCAGCAGAGCCTAGTGTGGTCTCTGTCACGGTTTCGGCGATGAGGCAGAGAACAAGAGATTCAAATTTTTTCATGCCGTGTCGGAAAGCGCCATGGAGTTACATACCCGATCGTCCGCAATTGCCATATTATGATTGTCTCACTAGTTATAATAGCAACTACTGGTACTATGTCCCGAACCCATTGTTTGAGTATTCGCATTCACAATGTCTTGAAATCGATACTGACCCCGAAGCACGACAATGTGTTGAATGCGACTCAGGTTTCAAAATTTCATCTACATATTGTAAAACGATTTCCAATTGGTGTTGCGCCCACCACTTGAGCTTGATCCGATTGTAAGAACGGAGCATTGCCAATTGTTGGATTTATAATACATGTTGCCTCCCTCCACGTAACGAAGTCAGTTATTCTCTATTGTCGAGAGACCAACATCTATGCTCGCCCTCATGCGATCGCTATAACGAATTATCAAGAAGATGATCCTACGAAAGAAATTTTGAAGCACTACTATGTCAGTATCACCGGTCTTGTGGTCAAAAAGATCCTCACCCTTGTAAACATACATCTTGAGATACGAAGGTTGGCAGTAATTACTAATTCTCTCAGAGGCGGGTTTCGACTCCCGTTCCATCAACGTGGTCGTGGAGGCTGACTTGGTCAGTTGCCCACCGACAACATCGTTCCATCAAAAATTTCTCAGATGTGATTGTGAGAAGCAGAAGAATGCGCCGAGATCGATGGTACTGAACCGCAGCGTTAGGGCGACGTCACTCGTCGTGAAGTTGGGGCAACCAGAGGCAGAGTGAGACAAGAATCGTCGGTTTTGCGATCAAGTACGTGGTATGCGTATGTCATAATCACCAGCAGGTTGCAAAATATCAGGGAAGACGATGTCAGGACACAGGAATGTGAACGTTTGGATTAATATGAGTAAAATCAAGATACCACCTTAAGATTCACCGCAATTATCTCGACTTCTGTGAGTGATAGAAACTAGGTAATGGCACCGGGAGAACAGTGTCGAGATGAGATAGAGGAGAATATCACTCATCGCTATCGGGTGGGCATGTCCAGAGCAATCGGGGGGAAAAGACCGCCAGATTTATAGCGTCAGCAAAAAAATATCTGATTCGATGCAGCCGTAAGCATAACAGAGAGCAAGGCAGCCAGATATCCACCTTGCGAGTCGGTGGATCACCATGGAATGACCCTGGTCAGTGTGGACCCTAGTAGGGCCGGCCATCAAGGTACCAGTTACATTTCCGCGCCCTATGCACAACATCCCCTGCCCACATCAGGAAGAACAGAATTACCAGGCCCGAGGACAAAGGGAAAGCCACAGCGCTGAGCTCGTAACATGTGTAATGGAAAGTAGCATGCACTCATACGTGCAGGCCTTCAGACTTGTTTGAACTAATCACGTTCGCTGCACTGAACAGTCAGGCGGCGGCAGAATCCGAGTCCATCCGTCCTCCTACCAAAATCTTCTTTCATGTATTCGGAACCAGACAAGAAAAACTATGAGCCCCGAGTGCCACTTCCTGCACAACAGTCGCCGCCACCAAGTTGGAATAAGACAGGATCCTGGCAAGCTATCGATGTCGTTCCCATCCTTGCTGATGACGAGAATCCTTCAAAACAACACAGCACTGAGCACTCAGGGTGCAGAAGTGAGTGTGCAGTAATGTTGTTCGTGCTGACGGAAATCCCTGCAGGGTTGATTCGTATTGGATTATCATCTCTATAAGTTGGGAACTTTCCAGGCCAGAGTCAAGCGAAGAACGTGAACGTAACGCACCTGGGAATCGTTAATTCCGGGAGTTGAAAATCTGGCCGGATAGTACGGGAATCTCGATTCTCACGACAGGCCACTTCCGTCAGGTTGTCACATTGCAGTTGCAAACTTGAGCCAGACCGCCTGCTTACGTAGTCAAGTACTCACTGATCCAATTGGCAAAATCACCTTTTGCCAGTGTACGACAGCTTCCACTCCAGCCCTAGTATCGGTTTCCAGTGCCCTAACGTGCAGGCATTCAGCTCAAAGACTGTATGAGCGCCGCAGAGATAAATCTACGGAAGAAACGTGGTGAGGGGTGGAGAAGACAATGCTACAGTTGCTAACTGCTGCTTCTTGTTCAGTGCTCTTCGTATTGGCACAAGATTGATCAGGCCCGCCTATCCCTTGTATGGATATCTTTCAAGCTTTATTGCTGGTCTCGCAAAAAATCCATGTACACACCTCGCATCATGCTGCCGAGCTGCCGTCGTCCTCGGGGCTGTCGTCGGTCGATCAATCCCGTCCTCGAACGCCGCACTCTCGAAAAACCAGACTTTCTGGTCGCAGCTGGGATAGTCTGAGGCTAGTATTTGATTTTAATATGGTTTTGAATCCGAAATCTCACGATCTCTCAACTCACGAAGTTGTACACATGCGATGGACTGCGAGCATGGAAAAATTTGTCGATGGGCTTGCCCGACGCACCATGAATGTACTAGTAACTAAACTAACACCTCCCGTGAGTCAAAGTTTCGGGGATAGGTTATTCTACAGATCTAACTTTTGATAGTATTATATCGATCCACATACGGCATGGTGACTTCAGCCAGCAATGCGAGGGGTTTTCAGTGGACCAGTGCTTCGCCCCGTTGTCTGTCATTGCGCGCAGGGTGTCCGAGGTGCAAAAAGAGCTTCACACACGAAAAGGCATTGATGCCACGCATGTTATCATGACAAGCGGCGAAAGGAACCCGGAATGGTGGTCAGATGTTAGGGCATTGGGGCGGACGCGGGTAGATTATGCAGCGGAGCGGACAGAGGAGATCTATGGACAATGGTGAGCCGACCAGATATCAAATTTTCATTCTGACGTTGTGGCTGTTCCCAGGCATCCAGCGTTCCTCGACGCTATCATTCAGTCGAATGGAGCTGGCTTCGTTAGCACTCGTGGTTCTACGATATCCACACTAGCTAGTCGCAGAGTACAGCCGTGGCATGACCGAGCGACTCGGCTCGTTAGATGGGGGTGGCCGAGCGCGGATGACCACTGATGCTGATGGAAATGGTAGAATCGAGACTACTTTGCGGTTTGCTACAATGTTCTTGTATTTTTTTTTCATTCATGATGCGCGTAATGGATGCTCTCGGGCTCGAATTAACTGCAGGCGAAAGCAACAAAAGCTTGATCATCTTGGTGCACAGTATCGGACACGTTGCCTTCCTGACGGTGATCAACAAGCAAGACGCACCATAGACATGCAGAGCTGTAAGGTGAGCGGTCATGTCAGTGAGACATAAGACTTGGGCTTGAAAGTTTGTTGCAGAGGTGTGATGCTCGCTTGATGTCTCGGCAGGGCTTGAAACTGTGAAGACAAATGTTGGACGCATGTAGCTAGTGCAGTCCATTATGACTGATCGGGAGCATTCTTGCTGAGCCGGTGATGGCAAACTACCTCGTGTCTTGGGCGTCTATGGAAGCCTAAACGAGGAAGGTTAGCGCGGTGAAGTAACATACAAACACACAAGACATGCACCTCTAACTTAGAGAAAGACACCTACAATCCCTCGGCCGTGCTCAGCACCATCAAGCTCCAGTAAAATGTCACAGCTCACTCCAAGCACCACACCCATTCGAACTTTTGAAGATCATGAGAGTGCCGTAGATGCAGTCGCAGTGTTCCCCGACAAACGACGAATGATTACTGGCTCGGACGACAAGACACTTCGTCTTTGGGACCTGGAGATAGGTGTTGTGTTGAAGAAGATGGAAGGGCATGGCAGGAAGGTGCAGGCGTCACGAAATGGTCAAATAATATAGCAAGTGATGAAAATGCAAAGGTCATCGCCTGGCACGGTAAAATTGGCGAATCCATCACTCAAACCGAGTCAAACGATCGAAGCCAAGTCCAATAGAATCGATTCTTCCCCGGATGGAACGGTGCTGGCCACTGGTTCATACTATGACAGCACGGTTGTACCAAAACGTGGCAGATGCAAGGAGATCCAACCAAGTACGCTACCCATACTGTCTTCTGCGTTCAATATTAATATTCGCCTTCTGGTGAACTTCTTGCCATCGCAGCAGGCTTCAATATTGACATGGCCCATATGTATTTACCGCTTCCTGAAAGAAGGCGTGTGCCATCAGGCGTCCATACGAGTGTCATGTCCCATGCAATGATCCGCCAGTGTGATCTGTCAAAGATGCAATGCATGATATGGGAGTGGGACACATCAACCTGGCAGCAGGTCTGTCATCCCTATGAAGGCCACACTGATCATATCAACGCCATTGTCATTCATCCCGCTGGCCGCACTCTCGTTGCTTCTGCATCTCGAGACAACCATGTCCGTCTCTGGCGGCTCTAAGATCAACGAACCATCACCATCTTCCAGCATCCATCCTACCCGAATTGTGTCACGTTCTCTGTGGACAGCAAGCACATCCTCAGCGGAGGTGCAGACAAAAAGATTTCAGAGTGAGCAATACCAAAGGATGCTCATTCAAAGGCGAGTTTCCATTTCTGACTCATTACGCAACTCGAGCATCATTTGTACAGATCCTTGACATCACAACAGCCCGCGATGCTTGTCTAACTGAGGATTTGTCTACCGCTGAAGAGCTCCTCACCCAAGAGATCCACACCAACGCCGACGACTTTACTTCATATGCCAATCGTTCGTTCGTTATGGCCCGGAAGCACGACTTGGACCACGCCCTTGAGGATGCAATCAAGGTGGGATGGACTCACCCATCATTGTCCTCTTACGAAAGGCTAACTTTCATCTGTGACATAGTCAATCAACATTAGGCCATCATTGACTGGCTGTATCTCCAAAGGTATTGCCCTCTGCGGAAAAGGTCACGTCCGAGAAGCGAGAGTAGCATTTGACGTTGCATCTATGTTCACGAACCAAGATTTAGAAACCAACTGATTTCTTCTCTTGATCAAGGTACATTCAATCCGTCTTCCACGCTATCTGCTTCATCCGGTATTCCAGGTCATCGCACTCTTCAACACAGATCAACACGAGGAAGCAATGCTGCTCATCAAAGACCTGGCTGCCGCTTATCCCAATATCGATCCTCTTACGCGTCGTGTCGTGGAAGTAAGTATCGTGTGGCCATACCTGGTCGTCGATCCTGATCTTTTCAACTCCCACAATAGACATATCTATGTGAATCAAAACTTTTAATGACGTGCGATCACCTCACCGCCGTTGTCAACTCAGGTGCTGTCTCATCGAAATACATACATTTCCAATACCAGGACTTGACCGTTGTGCGTCAAGATGATGCATACATAATACTTTTTATATCCTAGTGCTTTGCGCAGCTCTTCGGTTGGGATCTCGAGTCCTTGTTGCTTATGACACACCAGAAACGGTGCCAAGCTTTCCTTTCGGTAGGTAAAGCCGATGAAGCCCTCGAAGCATACAGATACAAGATGGACGTTATCGACGAATCTACCAAGGCCAGCTGCCTTGATTGGTCCAACGGCAATTTTTCAGCGATGTCGCCCGCCGCTATCATACTCACCCGGATGTCACTCAGTTATGCAGACAGAGATCCCCGGCCAAGATCACGATGGCTATGATGCAGAACCCAATTTCTATGGAATGCATCAAGTGTGTTCAAGAGCGTATCCTTCTGTTCTCTCTCACATAGTTCATTACAGTATTCGCAGATTTCAGGGCCCAGACTTGAACAGCGGGCTGGGCGCCTCAAAAGACTGAGGCTCGCTATGACGAAGAGGCCTGAGTCAGTTCCTGCACCTAGACCTAAACCTGGACCTGGACCTGGACCTGGACCACCCCCCACCTCACCACCAGTCACCGCCACCACCACCACCTTCAAACTCACCTACGACGCATATTTACCCTACCACTCCATCATGCAACACCACCTGTTGTTGACGTTCCTTTCACTCAAGGTCGACAGGTGCGCTCGGTTATTTTGTCATGACTGTTTCTTGGGTGTCTCACTTAAATCTACAGCGTAATGCAGCAGCGGGTGCTCCTGGGAGTGAGCACTCCTTGATACGTGATGAAGACCCTACTTCACGGGATCCCAATACGCAACAGCAACATCAACCAGTAGCAGTTCAGGTAGACACCGGCGAACATGGAGGCGGCCTGTCCTGTTGCTGCTGCTAGAAGCATTGCTGAATGTCCACGAGTATTTCAGTTTCATCGTTCATCTTGTCATGATATCCACTTAAGCACGAATACATTGCCATCCGATTTGTTCCTCAAGCGGCATACGAACGCGCCACTTCTTTGAACATTTCTCCGCAATCTGACGTCGTGACTCGCATATGCATGTTGTTCAAAAGTATCTGTAAGAAGCACCTAGCAAATTGGCTCAATGCACAACTGCAAGCAGAGAACGACGTTGCTTGGTGGGTGGATGTAGGATGTAGTTGAAGTTGATCCTACGAGAGCTGGTGATGTGACTTGTTCAGGGTGTTGGAATGGGGCGGGGTGCAGGTTCTCATTTGATATTCTACCGGACAAACTTGTGTAAGCGTCATCGCGTTTTATCTTGATCAGTTTTTGCATCCCACGAGAACAATTAAATGGTTAGAGGCAAATTTAGTGTCGCGTGTTGTTTTAACGACCTGTAGCGGGAATAAGTTATGCAGGGTCCCCCCATTGACTGCAACTGTGTATTACGATGTGCGGGAAGCCTCCAAACACAAGCTGCTACTAAACAGTGATCGCGCGCTCGACGAGTTGTAAAATATCCTTCCTCACATAGTTCTCCAGGCCATCGGCGCCTTCTGCTGGGTTCGGTGATAGGTCGTCTACATTGATCCATCCGCACAAGCGGATTTTTAGTACCCAGCAGCAGGCTACGAGGCCTGCCCTACCCAAGCCCCACGACAGTGCACAAGTATACTTGCACCACGCAATTGTTGATAGTTTTTATCAGGGATTCGTCTAATGACTGGGGCGATAGTGAAGCAAGGCTTTCAGGTAGTGGTATAATGAAAGTGAGCAGCAGAATGACTCAGCAGACGCAGTACTTACCGAAGGATGTCCATTCCTGCCCGATGCGCAGAGCTCACGTAGTTTGACCATCATATTCCAAGAAAATCGAGCTCCTCGTCAGCGAGACAACTACAGAACAGTCAACTAAGCACATGGCACACCAATACATCAACTGACCAGACAATATAGCGGGCCCTGACTTGGCTTATGCGCCGTAGATCAGTGTCGAGATCTCGACAAACGGCGCTACGCCCTCTGACCTGACCTGCGAAGCGCACTAGTAACCGTTTTGACGCTAGTCAGCGAATGCCCTCGAGCCTTGAGTAAAACGTACCCTTCCTTCCTGGACACGAGGACAGCATCAAGTTACCCGTCTTGAAACAGCACTTGGTGCCATGAATATTTGATGTTAGACGGAGCAACGTGCTGGACGCTCTCGTCTTGGCATTCTGCGATGCAGCCGAAAATGCTAGTCTACATCATCAGCCTTACACACAAAGAACAATGGCAACATGGACTCACTGTTCACGTTCACTGGAATTAAGGAAATCGAGCATAGAAGGCAAGACAACCTTGGGCAGAGCAGAAGACCCTCTTTGCGCAGATAAAGACTGATTGCTCGCCAAATCATCAGATACCACGCGAACTTTGGTACTATGTTTGAGAGTAGGAGAAAGCTTATGAACGGAAGCGACGGGCGAGTTTTGGTAGCAAGGGTCGTTAAGCGCGTGTCGATGGCAACCTGAAGAGCCTCGATTATGGACTGCGGTGGCTGGTTTATGAACGCCGAAGGTATTGGGAGGGGAGGAGTATGAAGAATAGGTTGTGATGAGGAGGAAGAATGCGCGGGTATTGAAGGTAGTAATGGAGATCGACTTGACCGACGCGAGTGAGCCTTGCGTGAGATCGTTAGAGATGTAGAGCTAGTTGTTGATGGGATGTGTTGGGCATAGTCTGTGATGCGGTGCAGGGTACAGAAGCCAGGTATATGGAATATGAGAGGTGAAGGTAGACGTCTTGACGGGGATGCTAGGATGTGATATGCCTTCGGGAATAGGTGCGGGTGGCATTTGTGAGGAAAGAGTATCCTCGGGCAGCGGATAGAGGCAAGGACAAGCGCTTCCGCCACGGAGTGCATTGCGTTATTCGGAAGCGGGTATAACTTGTGTAGGGAGGCAGGATGCCTCTAGACATGGCCACCACAGAACACCATTCATATTTGTTGCCTATGTCGGAGATTTTTTACCGGCATCATAATGGTCACGCGTTACAATCAGGCTCAAAATGATTTTGACCCTCATTACGACCTCATTACGAC
This sequence comes from Suillus fuscotomentosus, assembly GCF_016647785.1. Classification (NCBI taxonomy): domain Eukaryota; kingdom Fungi; phylum Basidiomycota; class Agaricomycetes; order Boletales; family Suillaceae; genus Suillus; species Suillus fuscotomentosus. The sequence goes on from NW_024539610.1 coordinate 42,920, forward strand.
GCCTTAAGCGGAGTTTGAATATCATGCTGATGCAATTCTGATTCGGATTACTGATATGACTTATACCTAGGCGAGGCGACACATGCTGCATCAACGGTTCTGACTCTGTACGCCTCTTTTTCGATTCCGACACTGTACGCCTCTTTTCCAGTCTCATTTGTCTTCTTTATTCTCAACTGAACTGAGCCCTGGACCGTCTTGTCACTTTGATTTATAATCTTATTCTCTCGCATACCATCGATAACAACAACTTTTGTTCACTCCCATCGTCTATCCGAAGTCTACAGTCAGTCCAAACGTCTTCCCTATCCAAAACTCGTCGTTCTTCTGCTCAACAATTCTTCCAAGCATATCCAATTTGTTTAAACGAAACATATCATCTCCTCAATCATTGTCTGTATTCCTGACGGGCTTTGACGCTTGGTCCTCGGTATGCACTCCGTTACTCGCAGCTTTACGCTCTCACTCTAATATTATATGATCACTATCAGCTTGCTCGTTGCTCGTTTGCTACTTGACATCAATGCCTAAGTCAAAACAACGAGCATCAGACCTTGTGACGTGTGATCGATGTGGAGTGAATGTGCGTGCGCGTGGGTTAGGATCCCATTCGAGGTCTTGCGCGAAGAAGGAACGGGAACGGCAGGAAGATGAGGAGTTTGTTAGCATAGTTCAGAAAGCCGAAAAGAAAGGTGAGCACTCGAATCAGTTGTCTTTCAATGATGTACTTGATAGATGGTTGATAATTTTTTTTACAGAACTTCGAAGGCAGCGTCGCAAAATTCGTAATAATTTACAACGTTTGGAGGATGCGCAATCATCTGCAGGTGAGCACTCATATTTTAACAATAGTACTATGGTTTAGAATTTTCTTCTCGCAACACAGTGAATGCCACCGCGATATGGGCCGCAGACTCAGACATTGGTACGTTTGATTCAATTTGATTAGTGTTATACTGAGACTAACAGTATCAGTTATGCGAGGGTCTTCACCTCGCCAATACCCTCCGGCGGACCCATTACCTGACTTCCACCAAACCGATCCTGGTCCCAATGAACCAGATCCTGGTCCCAACGAGCCCGATCCTGGTCCCAACGAACCCGATCCTGGTCCCAATGAACCCGATCCTGGTCCCAACGAGCCCGATCCTGGTCCCAACGAGTCCAATCCTGATCTCAATCAGCCTGCGCACGAGCTTGACGATATCAAAGTCGAGCATCATCCTCACAGCCAAATTCCTTCTACCGTGCATCGCTTCTCTGAGTTCTCTCGCAGCTGCCCAACAGAAGACTATGTACCTCGTAACGACTCGCCATGGGAGCCATTCCGCACACGGCTTGATTTCAAAGTAGCAGAGATTGCACTCGAAGCTGCGATGACAAAGGATCAAACCAATCGCCTTATCAATCTCATACATCGATCTGCTAGTGGCAATGACACGTTCACACTGCATAATCATGATGAAGTCCGCTCCCTCTGGGACCTTGCTTCGCAACGTTATACTAGAGTAAGTGTTGTCTCGTGTAGCTACTACTAGTACATTACCATAAGCTGATCATTAGTGCATAGTTTCAGAACGATGCAGTGTCTGTTCCCCTCGGAAATGAAGTGCGCGAATTCGACATGCACTACCGCCCTCTCTGGGATTGGGTCCTTGACTTGTTGCGAGACAAACGTCTCGCACCTCATTTTGTATTTGATGCTCAATGTCTCTCGAAATTCAACGGAGAAAGATTTGTACGTTTTATTGATGAACCATGGACTGCCGATGCGTTTTGGAAGGCACAAGTATGTTTCGACATTTGATCTATTGTTTGTTTCTTTAAATTAATAATATGCTACAAAACTGTTGTAATTGTAGTCGCAGCTTCCGCCCGATGCAAAACCACTGGCATTCATCCTCTATGCGGACAAGAGTAAACTATCGTCATTTGGGAGCCAAAAAGGCTATCCAATCATTGCGCGCATCGCTAACCTACCGGTTCATATTCGTAACAGTAATACTGCCCTAGGAGGTGGTCGTGTCGTTGGCTGGCTGCCCATTGTTAGTATACTGACAAGCTTGTTCAGTTCATAGTAATGCTGACTGCCATTATATTAATTCAGATTGTTGAGGATCAAGAACATGCGAAAAAGAAGAACTATGTAGACTTTAAAAATGCTGTCTGGCATACATCCTTCTACCAGCTTCTGGCCTCGGTTGCGAAGCACTCAAATACAGGCTATTGGTTTGAATGCGGAGACGGAATCCGACGTCATCTCTGGCCCCTCATTTTAATCTTAAGTGCCGATTACGAAGAACAGTAAGTCATACTAGTACTACAAGTTAACTATTGTGAGCTGCTCATGTACAAATTATAGATGTATCATGGCATTGATCCGTGGGCTTAAGGGAAAATTTCCGTGTCCAGTTTGTTTGGTTCCACAAGACGAGCAGTCCATTCTCCGTACCCATGAGCTGCGCACAAGCCACCAATCTGAAGACATACTCCGCACTGCAAGATCAAAGCCGTCTGAGAAGGAAAAAGAGGATCATCTAAAGGCTTTCTCGCTTCGAAACGTTGAGGTATGCATTTCCCTCCCAACTTACCCTTCCTCTTACAATGATTGACTTGTATTTCAAACAATTCACGACCTCGTATGAAAAACTTCACTTCCTTCCCATTTTACCATTTCTGCTGTTATATCTATTACTATTGACAAGTTTGCTGATGTAATTCAATTGTTAGAATGTCTTCTCGAGAATCCTTCATGTCGATGTTCATCGTGCACTTTCTTTCGACCGCCTGCATACAAACGAGGAAGGATTATGGGGTGACCATTTGTGGAAGGAAGTAAAGTTTTGGATTTTGGACCTCGGGCGTGAAGCGGCTGTCAAACTCGATAAAAAGTATGTATTGTGGCTATAATACATTGACACTACTTCTGACTCAGTGTCTTAGCTTCGATGAACTTCCACGATGGCCTAATTTAACACATTTTTCATCTGTCGTCGCAGTTGATTTCACTGATGGTTCTGTTCTCGGTGATCTGTCCAAGGTTTGTCTGCACCATCATAAATGATTTTAGGTACTTACACAAACTTAGATGATCGTTTTTGCGGCACAGGATATCCTTACTTCATCCCACTGTAAACTGGGACAGTTACTTCTTCGTTGCATTCACTACTACGTCGAGTTTGATATTTATGTCTCATTAGAAGTACATACAGAGGATACAATCGCAGCTGGAAGGCTGGCACTGCAAAAGTTCTCAGAAATGATGGATGTAAGTTGTTCCGATGTTTTCGATGACAATTGTCTGACTTTTCATTAGGAATATATTGCACAATCGCACCCCGAAACCAACAAAAATTGGAACTTTCCAAAGAAACACTTGGTCTCGCATGCATTCGACGATATTCTAGCCAAAGGTGTGACACGTAACTACAGTACCAAGCCAAATGAAAAGATGCATGGCTCTTTACGAAAAATCTATCTTCAACGCACAAATTTCAAGAATGTTGCTTCTCAGGTTCGTTGCTTAACTATATTGTTATGCAGATTCAGACCAATAGTTTTTAATTGTTACAGATTCTACACTATGATGAATGGCTTCTAACTTCGACATCCATGCGCTCTGAACTCGACGAACTCGACAAGTACAATCAACGAGACACCTGTGACCCTGAGACCAACGAAGTACTGGATGACTCCGACGCTGGAACATCTAAATCTACTACTATTCACGCACATTTAGGTTCAAGGCAGGGTAATAACTCTTTTTCCGACATCATGCACTTGCATGGAACTGACAGGGCCTTCACCAACTTTCGGATGAAGCTAAACGACTTCTTAAATGGCTTCCTGCCACAGAATAACATTCCATTACCAGATGGAAGGCGCATTCACATGCAAGCAGAGGATACAGTACATTTACTTTACATTCAATTGATAATACTGATGCATTTCTATCAGATAACAGAGTTTAGGTTCTTGCGGATCAATTATGAATCACTAGTCGACTGGTGCATGCACCGAGACCTACTCCGATGCAATCCAAAGTTCTATGGATCGCCGAGATACGACTGCGTCATCGTGAACACTGCAAACACACCATTCTTCGCTCGCCTCGTATACATGTTCACTTGTTTGGTTGGCGGCACTGAATTCCCTCTCGCACTTATTCAGCCATATGACGTCGGTATTGCTAATAGTCGTCGGAGGCGGGATAATGATATGGGATTGTGGCGCGTGCAAGCCAAACCTCGCTCTTCTTCTGAAATCATTTCGGTTCGGTCAATCGTTCGGGGAGCTGCTCTCGCCAGAAATCCCGAAACAGATGGGGATTACTTCGTCATCCACACTGTGGACACTGACATGTTCCTTCGAGTCAAGGCACTCCAGGCTAGCGCTCAACCATTGTGAGGCAAGCTATTATCAGTATTGTTGGTACGTTTTTGTCTCCTCATCTTTCGCTTGCAACAAACTTTTATTGATATGCTCCTTCGCAGATCAATAACATGTACTAGTGGTAGTATTACAGATATTTCCCATGCCCTACCCACCCATTTGCACATTCCACGCAGTTCTGAACGACACCCAAAGACCTCGTCAGCCAAGATTCCCTGCAATTCCGGCAATTGAAGAATTTATGATGCGATGTGAGGACAGGCCTCTCGAGAACGACCTCACTTCTATTGTGACGCTCTATGATGGGCGCCTGAGCCTTATAATTGGCACTCTGATCGCATGCATCATGCGCAGGACGTATCTCTGGTGAAGAACTGGTACTTGAAGCACTTCCTCCTAACCAGCCAGTCAAAGTTTGTATATCACATCAGAAGTTGTTCGAGTTGCTCAAGTGTTTCGTCCTCAATGAGCTCAAGAGTCAACCTGAGAATGCGATGACTAAAAGAATCTCTTCCGGCAGTTGAAGGTGACGAAGTTCTTCCAGATAACTCCCACCACCGCCCATCCTTGATCTTGTTGTCTTGCTTCATCGCACTATCATGCCCAGTAGCTTAGAGGGCCGATGTATCAGACTTGAAAGTGAGTTACTCCATATCACCTTCGCATTCGTTTGGTGATCATCACACTCTATTTACAGTTGTCAGTAGAAAAACACCTTAAATTTCCCTTGTAGCGCATTCCCACAAGCATCTACGTATCCATCACTCTCGACTCGAGCAGGCACTGGAAATCAGCCATTGGAGTCTTACCATTTGACGAATCCATCTTACGTTCGTCTTGTATTGTTGTATTGCCTCTAATTCATTGACTTAATATTGGTTTTCAGACACAGTATCAAGCGATGCTAGAACCGGCGCCTTACCCTCGAAGTCTAAGATCTTGTACCTACTGGGACCGCAGTATTCCTCGTATCAACACCATCTTCCAAAAGCATTGTTACACATTGTCAGCATATGGCTAGGTGGGCATCTCAGCGCCATGATGGAAAGTTCTGACAACTGAGCTACTGTGTTGAGGGTAGTGTTGCAATTGAACTGAGGTGACTTCGAAGTGAGTTCAATTCGGTTCAAAAATGAGGCTCGATTCATTTACACCTCATTGTAATAAGCATCAAATTAGGAACGAACAATCCTCAAACGTGTACTTTCAAGCTTCGGGCTGAGTCCATTACACTTCTATTCGTTCCACCTCGACCATCGAACCTAGAATGAACTCTCACCTCGATTCCGATCTGTTCAATTAGAGTATCTTGGAGCACACGCCCTTCAAATAAATTCCTCATGTGGGAGGCTCAGCTTGATCGGATAAGTATTTTCATGCACGGCAAGATGGCAAGCCCTCAACATTCACCGTTTTACAGACGTAAGTGACCTTATTTTATCTGAATCGTAAGACTTGATCTGTCCGCATGATAGTGTGTAGACTTGCAACGTGTAATATCACACATTGACCTGCGTCGTGCTGCGATAATGATTATGTACATCTTCATTGCGTGTAATTTACCATTCAATTTGACTTTTTCGGTCACAGCCTCATGCCCTCAATGAGCTGATCAGCAAACCTGGACTGCGTGTATGATTACATTGAGTTCACTCCGACACCACCCGACTTCAAGATTGCATAAAATAGCATCAACTGCGAGATGGCTTTGACTCGACACCCTGTGACCCACCCTCTCAGGTTCCAGCTCGTTGAGCATACTATTCCTCCCCGTTGCATAATAAATGTCTGACTCTGGCTCAAATCCAATATCCTCAAGTTCTGATTCAGGCTCAGACTTGGTGGATGAAGAACGGCCTGTGGCTCCACCGGGTGTTAACGCTTCTATCGAGCACTACCAAGAGGTACGCTGTTGCTTTCATTCAGATCATATATACTAAATTCTAACATATGCCTTGATACATTAGTATATTAAATACCTCCAGCTTCAACAAGGGCGGCTCCAGCAGCAGAATATGTCTCTGAATGAGAGCAACAACATTCTTGCTGTGCAACAGCTGAAACGTTCTCGCAAACGCCCATCATCCAGGGTACCATCTGTATCACAAGTATCTGTAGCGCCATCTGTGTCTTCTGCATCCTCCGTCGTAGCTTCTGACTCATCGAAGACGGGTGACATCGACTCGGACAAGCTTATTTTAAGCTTGGCCAAAAAGTATGCACTCACTACCGAGATGTTCCTCCCCGACAAGGTCATTTTTCAAACAGACTGTCCTGATCCTCTAGTCGATCTCTCGAATCCAAATCGTTATGCGAAGAGGTCTACAGAAAAGGATGCACTTGTTGCTGAACTCTATGCATCCATTGACCACGTGTTGCATGCTCAGATGCGAACAAATCTGTTCTTCAACCAGGTGCGTAGTTTTTCCTACCTCAAGTCATTAATATTATCATTATAAATTTAACCAAAACTTCATTTAGTTTGGGAGCGGAATGCAGCAAGCTCGCTCTTCATTCCTAAACAGCCTGCATACCGTTGCAGGTGGCATCTTCAACATGCCTAATGAATATTTCGTTTCCAAATACGACCGTACTTCCCTCCGGCAGGTCACAGACTTGATTGGATGGGAAGCAGGCAAGGGAAAGATGTATGATATCTTCAAGGCGCCGATACTTTACCCTGACCACATCGTGAATGAGAAGAAAATTTTCAAAAATTGGATCGTCATCGCAAAGGTAGTCTACTCATCAATAACAGACCCAGCTACTCATATGTTGTTTCGAAGGTTATCAAGGTTGCGATATGTGGAAAGATGTCATTGTATTCCAAAGCGCGTGGCGGACCACCTTCCTATGCCAAGATATGGAAGCTTACAAGCTGCACTCCTGGCCTGATTGCATTTGGCGTCACATCAGTAAGGTTTCAGTACTCTAAATTTATACTGAGCTGATACTCATCACGCCCTGTAGATCATATTCATCCTATCTCCGGACCAGGAATTTTCGGGCGATGGAGTTGGTGCTATTTCCTCGATCGCATATCACTCCGTCTTTCAGACAGTCAAGAAATTCTTCGTTGTTAAGTGGGCCCACCAGTGCATCAAATCTATTGTCGACGAAATCAATGGATATGTCTTCGGTAGTACTGTAAAGATGCAGCCATCCGATGACACTCAGTGTACTGTGGAGCGCGTCACTGAATCACTCGATCGCATTATGGCTGCGCTAGATGCCAGCGATTCAGACTCGAACAATGAGTCATTGGAATATGTCAACTTGCAAGAGCAGGCTAATAAAGATGTACACCTTGCCACTGTAGCCGCAGCGCCAACCATCGCAACCTTGCAACCTACTATGTTCACTGTCGACACTCCTCGACTTGAAGTTGCAGCCCCAGGGCCTGCTGTCATTCCACAACCTTCTATCTCAACTCCACCTATTCCGACACCCATGGCACCGCATGCAGAGACTTCGGCCAATCCCCAGGATCAGAGTGAGGATGCATTACCAGCCGCTGGGCTTATTGGTGTTGCCAAATCTCAGGCAAAGACATCCAGGGGCAAGAAGAAACCTAAGTCGTCGGCCAATGATATCACAACTATTCGCCGCTCCTCACGTCACACAACAACATGAAATTAGAGTCCCCTACCTTGTAGTTGTGTTCCTAGTCTTACTATCAAGATCTGATCACACAATTCCTACAGACACGAGATTTTAGCTCCATTGTAATCTGAGAATGTTTAGGTGTCCTTCAACTCGGAATGCATGCATATACTAGCCAAACGCCCCCACATACCCATAATCGTCGAAGTTTGGCGTTGATCTTCACGCTGGACGCCCCCACATACCCATAATCATGAACGGAGCGCTGACGAGCACAACACCTTGAAGTTTGGCGTTTATCTTCATGCCAGACGCCCCCACATACCCATAATCATGAACGGAGCGCTGACGAGCGCGACACCTCGAAGTTTGGCGTTGATCTTCACGCTGGACGCCCCCACATACCCATAATCATGAACAGAGTGCTGATGAGCGCGACACCTCGAAGTTTGGTGTTGATCTTCACACCAGACACTACCACATACCCAGTTTGCGAATTCAGATGCGCCATATTGATAACCTTTCAGCTAGTTCCTAATTACCTTGTCTACAAGGTTGACACTCACAGCCGGAAAGATAAAGTTATGCGGCCGTGGGAAGCAATGGTCGATAAATTTACGATATTGTTACCTTGTATCACTGTAACTAGAACCAGTAACTCTCAACATCCTCCACGGTCTGCTTTACTTTCCACTGTTGCTCTGTCTCCTTCTCCTTCTTGGCCAACATTTATGGTCTGAATCGACCTGCATTCTTCTGGCGCTACCCAAATGTCCGTCTATTAATTTTTCAACCTACAATAAAACATGCTGACTCATTTTATTCGAAGTTACGACTAAGAACATCAACAAGAACAAGGCCGCTGGAATCTGCTAAGGACGGAATGATCACCCACCGGCTCCTGAACCCTCGCGATGTGTTTCGACCCGCAGGTCGGGGGCGAACACTCAACAGGTGATCACCCAGGAGGTACAACGTGTTCAGGCTGCTCAACGAACTTCTTTCCATCTCGTCTTAATAAAGACCGAGACACAGGAGGAAGTTCAAGACGATCGTAATGTCTTCTGATGCTCCCAAGACTGACATAGACGAGCAAACGCAACACGAGGCAGAAGTGGCGGCTGTTCTGGATGTCGATGTGGCACCTGAAGCTGACCTCGATGGTGACGAGTGGGGCGATCTCGATGCTGAGGATTTCGATGATCCATTGATGGTCAGCAAATATGTTGTCGAGATCTTCAAGTACATGAAGCAGACCGAGGTACGAGTCTCCGTATATTTTTATCATTCCGTTGTAATTAATGAAACGCCTTAAGCTTATAACACTTCCTCATCCGAAATACATGGCATCGCAAAAAGAGCTGGCCTGGTCGATGCGTGGAATCCTTCTCAATTGGCTGGTGTAAGTACATGCACGGTTCTGATTACTTCATGCGACTGTGTTCCTCTGCGTGAACATTGTCGAAAGGTTCTTGTCAGCACGCGTCGTCTCCCTCGCTAAACTTCAACTCATGGGCATTACGTCGTGTCTCCATTGCTTCCAAAGGTTGAAGAAATTGTTGCACCATCCATCTCGCACTTCCTTCACTGCGTGGACTCATCCTACACTGAATCCGATATCCTTCTCGCAGAGCGGTACATCCTGAAAACAATCGATTGGAACTTGAGCTATCCGAACCCGATGCACTTCCTGCGCCACACACGCAAATCGGATGATCACAATGGGGAAACACTGGAGTGGCGGTTGCTGGCCACGCCACCTTCCCTGCTGCTGCTGCGCCGACCTGGTTGGGACACCTCATTCTCGGCAACAATAAATGGGTAAGTAGTGTAATATGTGCCATGTTCGATGTTGTTGATAACATTTCCGGGTTCTAGACTCTGAATCATGCCCAGAGCGATGGGAAGCGGGCGAGCGGGTGTCTCTTAGCTAAGTTACCGGCCATTCATGCAAGACAAGGGAGTAGCTAGTGGCAGCAGGCTTGGACGGTGATGAGTATGAAACTTCGTAAGTCCGGTGACGTGCATTATCATTCAATATTCCTTCATCACAACTATCATTGTCCCAACACAACTGACGGTCAGCAGCAAACAGAGCAAGAAGGATGGGGGAGAGGGTCATTTTTACCGATATCATAATGTAGATTAGTATTTGTATTGACATCTCGCAATAACAATTGATATGCAATGCATGCTCATCACCACCTCGTTAGGATGGCATTAAGACTCGGTTGATATGCATATTAAAACTCAGTGGGTACCATTAAAATGGGCATTAATACTCAGTGGGTACCATTAAAATGGGCATTGATACTTGGTGGGTACATTAAAATGCCTATTATGTCATCATGTCGATGTGCACTTAAATGGGTCAAAATGCTGACTGTTTGATCATAATGTATTATAATAGGTCCGTGTCGTTAGGCCATTTTAATGGATTAAAATGCCGTAAAAAAAGTTCCGACATACCGTGCGCGAAGGTCACGACAGGTGTCTGGTGCGTTCAGTAATAGTGGCACACATGGTATGCAGCAGCGGTTAGTGAACTTAATGGTTTGAATGATGGCAAACATCGATGCACGTGCACCTCGGTGGCCACGGTTGTGCTCGCTCAGGTGGTACTGGGTGTGTAAGCTGGCGTGTGCGAGAGTGAGCTACATGTTGGCGGAATATGACTTGTGCGACCCACGGTTGTAAAAAAGATGCCAGTAGGTTGATCGAGGCGCGCGCTTCAAATATAAAACTATTATACCTGGAAGCTTTGATTTGCAAATACCGTGAGAGCATATTTTAAATTCACCTCGAGACGATAACCCTTCTTAGCTCATCCTAACCACTCACCTCTATCAGCACTTGAGGTGATTACAGATGCCAACCGCCTACCCTGGCTATTATTTCTCTGACGCCCCGTGCCTTCACTTTCCCTATTGATAAAAGCGAAGCCTGTCGCCTGCTAATTCTCCATTTGAGCCAGATCTCCGGCAGCTCGCGCTCACCCCTTCACAACCCACTCTCGTTCGCACTCTTTCCCCCCTTCCCCCCTCATCGTCCACTTCACAAGGATCGACTTTGGTCTTCTCCTCGACATCATCATTCACCACCTTATCTTCTGGCCCCAGTTCCCCATCATCGCACAAACGCCGCAAGTCGTCGATATGCAGCGACATCGAGCGTAGACCAAGAAAGGGCGACAAGGACTATATCAAGCGCCCTGAAAATACTTTCATCCTCTTCCGCAGGAAGTGCTGTGAAGAGCGACAACAAGCTCAAGAAGAGGCAGTATCAGCAGCATACGCTGATGTCCCAACTAAGAAGCGGCGACAAGTAGATCTGTCAAAAACAATCAGCCAGCAGTGGAAAGCGCTTTCTGCAGAGGAGCGTCTCTACTGGGAGGAGCAGGCGAAGGAAAAGAAGGAGCACGAGCAGATGTACCCAAATTACGTATATCGCCCCCAGCGGTCGAAGGATAAGAAGGGGAAGAAGAGCAAGCGAGGCGAGTTTGAACACGAGACGGATTGTGAGAGCAGCATCTCGTTTGTGCTTCCATTGTCACCCCCGACGGTGATGAAGCATGGCCGTTCTGCGTCCGCTCCTACTCCCCCACCTGCTCGGCAGACAATCCAAGTCCCGACGGTCTACATGCCTTCGTGTCCGACATCGCCGTCACTGTTGCCAATGATCAGCCGCCGCGCGTCGCATCCAGACCATGGAATGAACTCATCAGCGTCGCAGTTTGATTTCTTGCCCCAACAGCAATTTTCGCACCCTAACGCCTATATGTCGGGCGTTGATGTGAGTACCCGATTAACGTCCGAGTTCGAGTTCGGGCTGACAACCGCTCCCAAGGCCAATGGATTCTACCATGGGATGTTCGAGAACCCCTCTGCGCCTCATCCTCTGTCGATTTCCACCGACATGTCCATGCTGCAAGCCAGTCAACAAATGGTTTCTCCAGTATCGTCAATAGCGTCCGCTTCATCCGGCCCGCATTCCGGCCCATATACGCCCATAAACTGCATGCCTTCCGCATTCTCGTACCATGAGGATCTAGCGTCCTGCATGAATGATGGAGAACTAGACTCGCCCATGTCTGGATCCCCTCTGGATAACGTGCACTTCGGGTATCCCGAGTATTCTTGGGAAGGACAGGGCGCATGGGAAAGTCACAGTGACCTTCTTGCTGGAGACGAGTTTGACTTGAGTGCTATCCCTCCAATTCAGCTCGGTATGCCAGGATGCGGAGGAGAGTTGGCGTCCATGAGCCAGCACCCGTCGACATTCAACATTGACTTTTTGCCTGGCTCCTTCGACGGATCGTCGATGGAGGTGCACCAATATTCACTCGAGGCGCAAGGGCACGATACGTTTGAGCAGTTGTTCAACTTTGAAAATATGCTTGTGGCACCTGCCGGATTCTGATCTCTTAACCGATGTATGCGGGCGTCATCGGTCTTGGACTTTTATTTCATAGGACACCTGTAAAATCATCCCTTCATCACATCCACATCCACCGCGCTCACCTTTTCCTCCGTGCTAGATCTTGGTTTTTGTGGATACAATGTTGTTGAATTAGCTGTAATTATACATAGGTTTTATGTGCATACTCACATCGTTCCACGCACAATACCCTTCGTGCGCTACCACATCCCCCTCACTCAGTATGCCCCACTTTTGACGATTTACGTACCCTCATTCGCACTGCCTCGCACTTCACGAAGATACCCCGTTGTTGTAACTTTAAAGATTATTGCGGTTGTACCTACCGAGTTGCGCAGCAGATTTCATGCAGTCTTTGGAGACCAGTACCGTTGACGTGTGGTGAATGAAAGCTTTTAGAATGCGATGTCGTTACTGTGGTAGGAAGGAAGAGTAGACGAGTGAATCTCATGAACGTTTCACTCTGGAGCTTTTGCGGAGAGGTCAAGGTAGTGCATACTTACATGAGGTGTCCACGGAGACGGTTTCCTCCGAGTCAGAACCGTTTTGACCCTAACCCTAAAATATACAAAGGGTCGGTGAAATACCAAACACTAAGATCTACATGGCATACTCCATTCACTGTCCACTTGGTTGAGGAGCGTCGATTGTTCCAACACTGATCGAATATGTGTGTCTTACAAGTGATTTCCCACGCATCCGATGACCGCCTGTGACCAGCACGCAGCGCAACAGCAAACTTGTCCCCATCACCCCATGATGTCTCTCCCTCGCTCAGACTATGACCCCCGCAGAGTGTGTCTAAACCCATTTCCAGACCTCAACTTGAACTTGGGAAAGCATCGCCGGACTATTGGTATTTACCTCGCGGGCGCTTTGGTCCGTGCGCTTCTTGTATCTTCCTTGCTGACGCTAACTGCATGTCCTTTCCGCAGTTCGCGCTTGCAAACTGGACTTTCCTCGATGCTGCCATCCTGTCTGCGCATGCTCACCCGCCTTATGATGAACCCCAAATCCCGCCTCCCGTGCATGTGCAGTTCGCTGATTGGGTGCCGGGTATCTGCTCGCTCCTTGGCATGGTCATCATCAACTTGATCGACAAGGATAGGATTAGAGGGGACGATTATGGAGATTCTAATGCTGTGTGGAGGGCACGTCTTTTCCTGTTTATCGGATTTGCATTCATGGCTGGCGGACTGGCGGGGAGCGTGGTAAGCCTCGATGTTTTTTCTTTGACGCTACTCGATGTTCAATACCTCTTTTAGTCCCTTCTCGTGCTGAAATACATCATGATGGACTACCCCGAGCAGTATACTTACTACGGCTATGCGAACGTGTCGCAGAACGTGGCGATGATGCTGTCGGCGGTTGTGCTTTGGATTGCGCAGAGTGCGCAGACCGAATATGACTATAGCCTTACGCTTTAGTGACAGATGCGATTTCGTTGATGTCATTGAATTTCTTCAGCGTAGCTGTGAATATGTATCTGTCTTTTGCGACTGTCTCATGGGGGTGCACGGATGGACTACAAGTCAAAGCAGCCATCCAGGATGGACGAAACAATCGACTTCGACGGGTGCGCATGTTTGTATGGACATTGCCGTGTAAGTCTCCTATACGCTGTGCTCTGTTGCTGCCCGATCAGCAGCAGCTCTGTCGGTGACGGTTGCAGAACTCTAGGCGGCATTAGAAACTCACCCAAATAATTGTCCGCCAGTTTTGGATTGGCTGACTCGAAGTCTTCGACTAGAGTCTTGAGCCGAGAGGCTAGCGACCACTGCCCTGTTCTATGAACTCGACTGCCTGTCGTAGATTTCCATGACATGTGGCACATGACGCTACATCTACTGGCGGTGAGCATGCACCACCAAAAACAGTCGCAGCCTCGCGCCGTGAAATGATTGACGATCGCGTCACCACATGGTCGTCGAAAAGTTCCGAGCATACTCAAGGGCAGAGTCGTGTTGATGACTCTCAGCTTCAGCAACCCAGTTCAAAGTGATTTCCATGCGATATGGAAAGCCTTGAGTGGGATGCCACGATGCCAGCCTAAAATTCTCTACAGCAAGAGGGTCGAGCTACACTCGGTAACGAGACAAATTTATAGGCCTCCTGCAGACACATGTAACTGCATTCGCACAGAGTAATGGTCTCGTCGACACCTTCATCGCAACTCAACTATCACCAATGAAATCAGTGGACACAGGAAGGGGGATTTCAGCTAGTTCGGTGTAGAATGTCGACAAACCAGTATATTGCAGTGACATGGGTTGGGTACTGAGTACTGAGTCATGGCCATATGGTGTAGTTATTCGCTTCTATTTCCATAGTAGAGGCCTGTATACTTGTTGGGTTTCTCAAGATGATATGGACTTCATGATACGGCACGGCTTGGATAGATTAAATTTGTTCTTGAGTATACTATAACAAGCTACTAAATTCAATATGAGTTGCACGCCCGATCTTGTTAGTGGGTAGCTCAGTTCTGAATAGGATGTAAGGGGAAGCCTCCCTGGGGCCTGTGGAGGCGAGCTTTCAGGCAGGTTACTACCTACAACGAAACCTGCTCTGAAAGGCCTTTGGTACTTCTTCCAAGGATGGACAAAACAGTATTGCGTTTAGAAATATTGGCGCAAGTCGAGATAGGCTGTGGAGCAGAATGGTACATAGAACGTACCCGAACCCGATGTATTTGGATCGGACCAAAAAGACTCTGGAGATACATCAAACCCAGTAAATCTCACCACCATCTCAGCTGAGGGTGACCCACATGCTTCAAACACGCACACCATGCCGTAAAAAGCATCATATTGTCTGATCATACAAGCATTTCATACAGTTCCACCTCCTGAAACTACCTCAATGGACCACTCAAGAAACGTACATCGACTGCTAGACACGTCACTGAGCTCCACTTCGGAGCACCATCTACATCGCGTTGCATTGCCTAGCGTCAAGGTCTTGCTGAAGACGAGCAGATCAGCGGGATCACTGCCACAACATGACGGTGAAACATACGCAGGCGATGATCTAAAGCAATTTTAAGAACGTCCTCGATCAACTCCACTTCTGCATTCTCCTTCAGAGCAGTAGCCACAGCTTTTTTATAAGCCTGGACAGCATCGCTCGCACATTTCCTGACAGCAGCTGCATGCAGAGATAGTATGTACTGCTCCAGAGCGACATGAAAAGAGGGACCAGACTGCCGCTTGTCCTGAAGATTGCGCCGCTCGTCGGATATGTAGAAAGATCGTTCGAAAATAATGACAACAGCTAAGTGGTCAATCATAAGCAGGTTAACCCTGGCGTAACCTCGAAGTTCACCTGAAATGAGCTGAACAAAGTTGTCCAGGGGTGATAAGCCAGGGGCCTGGCAAATTCGCCACATGAAAATATGTGCAATCTGTGAGCAACTGGACATACCACAGGGAGTAACTTGGACTGTATCTCTACACAGTCATGGTCGTTAAGTGTTTCCTATTGATGTATCAGCGCGGCTGCTGCTCGAACAAGGATCGACACACTCACTCTCTGCGAACGGCGGGCAACGACTTGGATCAGCACGGCTGTTGCTCGAACAAGGATCGACACACTCACAGACTGCGAACGGCGGGCAACGACTTGGATCAGCACGGCTGTTGCTCGAACGAGGATCGACACACTCACTTCCTGCGAACGGCGGGCAACGACTTGGATCAGCACGGCTGTTGCTCGAACGAGGATCGACACACTCACTTCCTGCGAACGGCGGGCAACGACTTGGATCAGCACGGCTGTTGCTCGAACGAGGATCGACACACTCACAGACTGCGAACGGCGGGCAACGACTTGGATCAGCACGGCTGTTGCTCGAACGAGGATCGACACACTCACAGACTGCGAACGGCGGGCAACGACTTGGATCAGCACGGCTGTTGCTCGAACGAGGATCGACACACTCACAGACTGCGAACGGCGGGCAACGACTTGGATCAGCACGGCTGTTGCTCGAACGAGGATCGACACACTCACTTCCTGCGAACGGCGGGCAACGACTTGGATCAGCACGGCTGTTGCTCGAACGAGGATCGACACACTCACTTCCTGCGAACGGCGGGCAACGACTTGGATCAGCACGGCTTTTGAATAAGGATTGACAGACGTACTGGCTGCAAGTCAACGCCCAGTGTAAATTAGAGCAACTTTTGAATTTTCCAATAATCTTACCCAAAGATGCGGAAACCAGCAGCTTAACATCATTATCATCTTCTGATGACTCTCGGATGTTGTTGTTCCTGTGGACTTGAGATGTTTTGGGAGTATTCTGGACAATATCAGTCGCTATCACTTGTGACATGTAAATGAAATCATGGATAGTTACCTCTGAATCGCATATTTCATGCAGATCTCTAGATTGGTCTGCTGGGTGGAGACGAATAATTGCTGGAGTGCTTCGTCATCCAAAGCTGCAGCCGTCTGTTCGATCAGTGCGCCGCAATCTGCATCATCTTTGTTCATATCTGATGGAACAATGATCATCGTGTATCGCAACTAGGCCATAAACCGGCTTACTTGGAAGGCATACGTGGCATTTTGGAGGCCACCGGACATTCTTGAGAAACTGTAATTGTGGACCATCTGTGAATGTTTCCTCGGCGCATTTCGGGGCCTGTAGTTTAGCGTCTTTCCGCGAAGTTCCTGTATTCATCAGCTTTCGAAATTCGACGCCATATAGCGCATCAAACTTTGTAAACAATACGATCACTGGTACTGAGGATTGTGATTCTGCGCATTAGTCGAACATCGATGAGGGTAGGATGCAAAAGCTTACTGCTTGCTGTGTCGCACTCAGTGAAAAACTTTTCTTCGCCTGCAGTGAACGACCTGCAAGCCTCGTCCATTGGGATACAAAACCTATGTTGAAACCGTGAGAAAGCGCATGTCTTGATTGATAGGTTGCAATTACCAGATAACATGGAGTCGTTTTGCGATTTTGGCTTGTGTCGAACGGTCAGTGATGAAAGCCTTGACCTTGTCGAATTCGTCTTTGCCGCCTGCCTCGAAACCGCGTGAATCGTGAAACACGAAGCCCGGGTTACTTTCAAACACCATTTCGATTTCGATTTCGTGCTCTCCACGCTGAGAACACGTCAGTTCATGTCGTCAAGTAAGAGTACACCTTAATACCTCTTTGGATGCCGTTAAAACTGTGAGATCGATCTGATGTCGATGGGTCACTACCATCCTCCCACTAACAATGTGATGGGCCTACCTCTTTGTTGAGAGCCGATGTGTCCGAGGGAAGTAAGGCCGAGAGAGAGAGAGCTGAGAAAGGAAAGGACGATACGGCCGAAGAATAGAGCACATCGAGTGCGAGCGTCTCCAAACGGAGAACGTCGACGACGTGTCAACGTCGGCAATCTTTTCGTTCTTTAAGTATATATTTTTCATCAAAGCTATTGCTGGCAGACTCACCGTATAAGAGGACGCTGTTTTCGTCGAAACGTCTCAGATTCGAAACGAATACTGAGACGTAAGTACAAGTCCCACTGTAACGTTCGAGCGCAAGCGCTGACGTACATCTAGTCGTACCTTTGTTCTAGGTACAAACAATTGTTAATAGAGATTCGAAACGAATACTGAGACTCGTACCTTTGTTCTAGCGTGTCGTAAAACCTCCCGCGTGTATCGTTCCTCCACAGGTTATGAGCCCTGTCTCCTCCATGGACTTGTCGACTCCCAGCACCAATTCAAACCTTTTTAACATCCCGAAGCTCGCCGAAGATGGCTCGAACTGGATAACCTACAAGGAAAGGACGTTAACGGCTATAGGTGCACGAGGACTTACGAGATATACCGATGGACGAGCTAAAGAGCCTACGCCTTTCGTAAAGAGCTCTACGGGGGCCGTTACGAAGCCGGATGGTACAACACCTACGCAGAAAGAAATCGATGAGCTCGACGCAAAGACCGATGAGTATCAACAAAAGAACTCACTCGTAAAACAGCAAATATTTTGCACGATCACAGATCGGCTGCTGTTACGTGTCCAAAAGTTAGCATCCGCGTCCGAAATCTGGAAAGAAATATGCCACATACATGAAGGCAAAACCGAACTCGTCCAGATAGATCTGAGACGGAGGCTCCAGGAGACGAGGTGCGAAGAAGGTGGTGACGTCAAGGCTCATTTTTCAGAGCTTTTGCGCCTGAGGGAGTCGTTAGCTGGAATGGGGGTAGCCGTCATTGATACGGACTTTCATGCCATCATCCTAGGGTCCTTACCTGAATCCTACCGGCCGCTACTGTCGTCGATGAACGCAGCGGCCAAGATAACGAAAACTCCCCTCTCGCCCTACGAACTCATCACCATCATCACAGAGGAATACGAGCACCGGTTACTCACCGAACGACGTCCCAACAAACGCGGGACCAACAGTGCGCTCTCCGCGAGAACAAATGCAGGGAGGAGCACGAGCTCGCAGAGCTCGGCTCCAAAATCCAACCCCGACGCAGTCTGTACGAACTGCGATCGTAAGGGCCACTGGAAGAGTGACTGTTGGCGAAAAGGTGGAGGAAAAGAAGGTCAGGGGCCGAATCAACGGCAGAGACAAGGAGGACGCACCCAAAAACAAAGTGCCAATGTAGCCAAAGAGCCGGAGCCAAAGGACAACTACGCTTTCGCTACGTCAGACCTCGCAGTCATAGCAAAATCGATGGACGTACCTCCAGAGCGCCGAGGAGCAATAGTAGACTCCGGCGCGACCTCTCATTTCTGCCCGGATAGGGCAAAATTTGTATCCTTCGTTGAGATCGCCCCGCAGAAGATATACACTGCGAATGGAGCTACTGTCAATGCGACAGGACGAGGAGACGTGAGGATGGACTTACCGTTGGGCTCGAAACGAACGACCGTGACGCTAAAAGACGTCCTATATGCCCCCTCCATGGCATTTACCCTTATCTCCACCAATAAGATCGCCTCCGCCGGTTTGGCCGTGCTGTTCGAAGGAGGAATGTGCAGGATACTGTCTGCTCCCCCCGAACGAAGGACGATCGCAGAAATACCCCAAGTCCAGGGACTTTACGCTGTAACGTCCGACCGTAAGCATCGTGCCAACGTCGCCAGGACAAAGCTTACCATCAATGATGTCCATCGTGCCCTAGGGCACGTATCACATGCGGCCCTTCTTGACGCAGTCAAGAAGGGCCTAATCCTGGGCATAGACATAGATCCGGCGCCCGCCATCCAGTTCTGTGAAGTCTGCGTGAAAGCTAAGTCAGCTCAGCAGTCCTTCCCAAGAGAAACGAAGATGCGCGCACTTACATACGGAGAACTAGTCCATACGGACCTCTGGGGACCGGCGCAGACGACGAGTTTGGGAGGCTGTAAATATTATGTCAGTTTCACGGACGACTTTAGCCGGCAGACGCGACTCGAGTTCCTCAAACAAAAGAGTGACGCACTTACCGCGTTCAAGTCCTATGAGGCATGGGTGGCCCGTCAATCACCAGGTGTGCGCGTGCGCAAAATCCGTTCGGACAGAGGAGGAGAGTATCTGAGCGCCGAGTTCGATCAATACTTGCGTCAGCAAGGTATAGAGCGGCAGCTAACAGTGCACGACTCACCCCAACAGAATGGTGTCGCCGAACGACTCAACCGGACACTCGTCGAGCATGCGAGAGCAATGCTCCTAGGCAGAGATATGCCAAAGTACCTGTGGGCCGAGGCCGTTAGTTACGCCACTTGGCTCAAGAATCGCCTACCTTCAAGGGCGATCCCAGGTAGCACGCCCTACGAGTTGGTGCGCAAGTCCAAGCCGGACTTGTCGCAGGCCCATGAATTTGGGGCCAGGGTCTTCGTCCATATGCTGGAGGCTGGTAAGCTGGAGGCGAGGGCGGAGGAGGCAGTTTTTGTGGGGGTAGACGCTGAAAGTAAAGGATACCGGGTGTATTGGCCCGGCAGACGGCGTGTCTCGGTGGAGAGGAATGTGACCTTCACGCCGATCCTGGCAGCCGATGGTATGCCGGACGAGGGGGAGTCTGCTGTAGTCAACGAACATAACAGCGGCAAGGGTAATAATAACTCACCTAGTAGCGTCCAGCCCATCACCATGCCACAGCAACCTCAACCATCTACTCCTCAGCAACCTCAACCGTCTACTGCCCAGCAACCTCAACCATCTACTCCTGAAGCGAGGTCGACGAGGGTAAGACCACCCCCAGGGTACTATGCGGCGCTGAATGAGGGCCAAACGGCAGCCCTAACCATGGAAAGCCTGTTGGAAGCGTCAGAACTCGACCTCTTGGATGAAGAGGCGCATATTCACCTAGCATTGGCCGCCGTCCAACCAGAACCGACCCTCCAACAAGCCTTGAAGGGCCCAGACGCTGCAGAGTGGCAAGAAGCCATCAATTACGAAGTCAGTCAACTCGAGAAGCTAGGTACGTGGGAAATCGTAGATGCACCTCGAGGCGTAAACCTTATCCCATGCCATTACGTCCTGGCCACAAAGCGCGGGCCGGACGGCGAGAAGCTGAAGCTTCGCGCGCGCCTAGTTGCAAATGGGCAGCGCCAGAAGTACGGGGTCGATTTCTTCGAAACCTTCGCCCCCACGGCCAATATGAGCACAATACGTGCAGTCCTAACGATGGCTGCTCAGCACGACTGGGAAATACACCAAGTCGATATTAAAAGTGCGTACCTATATGCGAGTCTGCAGGAGGACATATATATGCGAGCGCCCCCTGGATACTTGAAGGATGGTCAGGAAGGGAAGGTACTGAAGCTGAAAAGAAGCTTACCTGGACTCAAACAAGCAGGATATGAGTGGGCGCAGGAGCTAGCTGGAGCCTTCAATGAAATGGGCTTCAGCAGGTCAAAAGTAGATCAAGCCGTTTTCTACAAACGCACCTCGCGCGAACACGTCGTCATCACCGTCTCTGTCGACGACATGGCCGTCACCGCCAACCATATATCCCATATCCATCGGTTTAAGTCCGAGCTGCGCGCGCACTTCGAGATTAGCGACCTAGGGGAGTTGAGCTGGTTATTGGGGCTGAAGGTGACGAGGGACCGCGTAGCACGCACCTTGACACTTTCACAGAAGGCATACGTCGAGACGATCCTCGAAAGGTTCCACCTGGAGGACGCGAAGGTCCTGCACACGCCCATGGAACCAGGTACTGTCCTTTCCATAGATCAGTCCCCTGCAACACACGCCGAACTCCAAGCTATGCGAGACATACCATATCAACGCGCGATCGGTTCGTTAATGTACGCAGCTACGAGTACCCGGCCAGATATCGCTTTTGCGGTGGCAACACTGTCGCAATTTATGAGGAATCCGGGGAGACCCCATTGGGAGGCCACCAAACGCGCCCTGCGGTACCTGAAAGGCACCGCAGACTATGAGCTGACGTTGGGATCCAGCGAGGGAGGAATTGAGGCGTTTGTCGATGCCGATTGGGCATCGCAGCCACATAGGCACTCCATGAGCGGGTACATCGTACTGCTCCATGGAGGCCCCGTTTCGTGGAGCGCGCGCAAACAGCCTATCATAGCCCTGTCAACAGCTGAAGCTGAGTACATAGCGTTGACCAGCGTGGCAAGGGAAGTACTTTACCTGCAACTCCTCATCCGCGAGCTCTACGACGTCCAAGACCTCCCCACACCCATCTTCTGCGACAACCAAGCTGCTATAGCGTTAGTCTCGACGGGAAAATTCCAATCGCGCACCAAGCACATAGACCTGCGATACCACTTCGTACGCGGCCACGTGAAGGACGGTACCTTCAAGATAATCTACTGCCCCAGTGACGACAATGTCGCGGACGCGTTCACGAAGCCATTGGCACGTCCCCGACTCCAGAGGTTGAGGACATTGATGTGTTTGGATAACGCTCGAGGGGGAGTGTTGAGAGCCGATGTGTCCGAGGGAAGTAAGGCCGAGAGAGAGAGAGCTGAGAAAGGAAAGGACGATACGGCCGAAGAATAGAGCACATCGAGTGCGAGCGTCTCCAAACGGAGAACGTCGACGACGTGTCAACGTCGGCAATCTTTTCGTTCTTTAAGTATATATTTTTCATCAAAGCTATTGCTGGCAGACTCACCGTATAAGAGGACGCTGTTTTCGTCGAAACGTCTCAGATTCGAAACGAATACTGAGACGTAAGTACAAGTCCCACTGTAACGTTCGAGCGCAAGCGCTGACGTACATCTAGTCGTACCTTTGTTCTAGGTACAAACAATTGTTAATAGAGATTCGAAACGAATACTGAGACTCGTACCTTTGTTCTAGCGTGTCGTAAAACCTCCCGCGTGTATCGTTCCTCCACACTCTTCCCCAGCGCTGTCGTATATTTTTGGTTTGTCTTGTGTGTTGCAAATTCTCTGCAGGATGGTTGTTTTTCCTGCGTTCGCTCTTCCTATGACGAGGATTCGAAAGCGACCGATTTTCTCTCTTATCTTTGAAGGATCCATTGGGGAAGGTAAATGTGACTGATTGGAGAAGCGTTTGTGAAGCCTTATAATCATTGCAGTGTGTGAACCCGGCAAATGCGCAACCCGAAGCCTATCTAGAATAGTAGAATCAGTGGGGCAATGGGCAATGGGCTTGCTGTGTACCATGAGGCATCCCTATTTGAAATTAGTCACATCTCGTACACTCACTAGGCCAAAATCGTACCCTTCCGAAGTACTTTGGCTCCCTCAAGCTCCTGAAAACAGCGAACGGGCGTTACCTCACTTACAACAGAGGTCAAGACCTCTAGCACCATAAGGTCAAGTAGTGGCACCCATCGCGCGTCTATTACTGCCCACCACGCCCAGCCTGCAGTCTCCCGCTACCCTGGCACCAGGCTACCACAACTAAGTTGAACTAACCCAACCCATTTTCATGAAGCCTTGAAACGTCGCGCTGCTTTCGACCCCCACGCCAAAGCCGAGGCCCTCCTGCCACTTCCTGCTTTTGCCCAGTCGCACCAGGAAAATGACGGAAAGTTTATTCAAAGCAGAATGTGATTTAGCAATACAAAGAAATTTGTCACTCTAACCACTTAAGAAGGATTGCCGCAAAGAGATGGGAAATGAAGAACGTTGAGTTTAGGTGACGCCTTTCGTGTAGACGAATGATCGTTGGCGTTATTGAGCAGCAGAAACAAGTTGCTGGTGCGACCAGGTTTAAGTTTTCGAGGTCTCGTCATTATGTTATGCTCCACATGGGCATTGGGAACCGAAGGCCCCAGGACAGCTCGTAACTTGCGGTATTCTCTTATCGCTTATCGCAAGGTTATACCGTGTTTTCTATCTTATAATCAACGAGGTGCTCAGAGCCGAACTCTTCCTTAGATCACATCAGCATGGCTAATGCTACAACTTCCCTTTCGTGCCGCATTTTTGGTCACTCAATTCTTGTCATCATGTAGCCCCGCTGAATATATCCAACAGGTATCAACATCGATTTCAGCGAGTCGAGAACGGATATAGAATTTGCTGAAGTATGCATTGGCAATGATTTCCGTTCACCAATTAGACGCCGAGCAGGAAGGAGTTGGCGAGAGACATTTTCTGAGACCATGTAACTTTCAAGTACTCGACCCTAACACATGTTCAACTCACTTGAGTTGCTTCTGTGTCTTTTTCCCTCAGAATGCTTTCTTATCCGGATGCGTTTCTCTTACGCATATGGTACAAGGAACATTTTAAAACCGAACTCAAGCCTGAAGACATTCGTATCGACCTAGATGACATATTCCGTGCGTATAGCGCAAGCGAAGGACAAGGTGAAACAATAATTGCACTCTCGCCTAAATCACTCACTCACACAACCTCACATCTGTAGCATACGTAAAGTGGCACGGAAAAATTAGAATCATCGTCGACCTTTCCGAAAATACTTCAACTGAAGTAAGGATCCACGTTTGGCACCGAAACTGTCTAACTCGTAGATGAAGCTCCTCCCCCTCCCTACCACTTCCGGAATGTTTGAGCGCTGTCCTCGGTGAGTTAGGATGATCATAATGTGCCATTCTTGAGGTTGACGCTCCCAAGATTCCGGATTCTGGTGATAGGAAAGGTATCTGGTTTATCTGATCTCAGGCCAGTGCTGACGACGTGACTTTAATAGGTTGGCGTTGGAAAGTCATCACTGATTGACCACGTTTTTGGAGTAGGCACAAACACGGTGGGTTGAATGTAACGCTTCAACGAGCACAGGTACTCATATTGTCAATAGACCGTTGCGCACGATCAGCGAGGCAAGGCCAACATTGACACACAGTTTACCTCACCGCACAACGACAGGCTCGTTCTCCACGACAGCAAAGGTTTCGAACCAGGGGAAGAAGACAACCTCGAACTTGTCCTAGATTTTATTCGCCGTCGGAAAGCAATGCCTGATAAAGATCAGCTGCACGCTATTTGGTGGGGATTCTATCTCGACCATTCCGTTATGGTGGACTGACAAAATACACGCAAGGCTTTGTTTTCAGACACCTTTTGCAGGCGGACGTTTCCTAGAGACGGGGGCCGAGGAATTCTTGACATGTAAACGTGATGGAAGACTGGGAGACAGTAAGTGAATCAATGAATATACCTTTGCTACATTGGATCTCACCCTTTGTCGAAGTTCCCGTTATCGTGGTTCTTACTAAATACGATATGCTCGTTGATGACATAGAGCTAAATCTAGATGACTCTACCGATGGATTGAGCGACGAAGCCATCAAGGAACTTGTCAAGGACAAAGCAGATGTCGAGATTCGCGATAATTGCATTATACCTCTAGAGCGATTTGCAGGGTCTGATATTCCCCATGCTACGATATCCAGTGTGTACCAATACCCCGACAGGCTCATACGTGCCTCTGAAGCCTAATATTGCAGCTAAAGCTGACTACAAGGAGACGCTCGCCGGCCTAATCCAACTAACTGAAAAGCGCGTCAGCAAGCATTCTACGCCTGAGGCTGGGGTGATGACCTCCATTGCTCAGCGGGTGGATTCTGGACTCAAAATACAGGCGTTGATTAAGTGAGTCTTGCTTACTTTATTCTTATCTGGCGATTTACGCAGCGTCAGGGTTGGCAAAGAAAGTTTGTTTCAGTTTGGCGTTGATGATTAGTGGGTACGATCTAAATTTTTATGTCTGGCAGGATATTGGAAGGCGCTTCGATCAGGCCCATCATTCAAGAACTGCCAGATGTGGGATTGTCTGGATGTGCTTCACACTGACATAGTCGAAGTATGGAACTTCCGTGACCCTCACAAGGTGATGGGTATCTTATTTGTCGTCGTCGCGTCCTCCCTAACGTGATTTATACGTAGTACTTGCGCAGTCAAGAGTTCAGGAAATTGATAATAGACATGGTCGACGGGACACAAGTTGGACCGATAGCTGATCCCGACAAAACCGTGTAGGCTGGTTTTCTACGTCACAGATGATTTTTTATCTCACTGAATGTTTACAGAACTACTGGATTCTCCATGGTTGGCACTGTCGCAAGCGTCCTGGCGGGACCTGCGGCTCCTGTCGTGGTACCAATCGCAGCATGTGTCGTATTTGGTGCATGGGTTTATGATATATACCAAACATCGTGCGCACCACTATTTTTTCATGTGCGGAAGGATATTGACACTTCTTTGTCAGTGACGTGGTGCTTCAGCGCTTCATGGCCTACATCGCCCACCTAGCGCTTGTGTCGCGGACACTTTTTATCGTGTCAGAAAGCCAAGAAGTCACTCGTAGGGCCATCAAACTCGCAGTTGAAGTCTACCTCACCTCTCCAATGTGCGGAGAAGTTGTTATTCGAATTCAGGATCATATTCGGCAATTGAAAGTCTTGGAACGCCGGGATGGCGATACCTTGAACAAGATTGAAGAGGTGGTACAATTTTATAAGATCGATGCGGCAGAAATTTCCAAACATCGGGAAAAGCTCCATGGACATTTGGTGGACGAATCATGGTAAATCGAGAAGTGGTAGCACCTGATTGTTTCTTGAATGATTTTGCGCGTGGGTAGTGTCAGTGCTGGCACGATTGCAGACAGTGCTCGCTTGCACTATACAACTAGATTCATGGCCGATCATAACAATGTAACCTATGTCATACTGTGTTTTATTAATGTTGTGCACTTACCGCTAGACTCGAGCCCTCCAACGTGCCAGGGTAAGTATTGCAATAGTTCATAAAAACTTGGCACCATGCGCAGACAATTGTTTGACGCCTTCTGACCAGGCCTTGGTGGACTGGATGGATTTGGACAGATGGTCATAATATGATTCTTCCCCGACTCGCCGAGGTTCTAGATGAGTCTGGTGCAAGGAGCACGTGCTTGCAAGTTGTGCTTCTTTGAACTTGGATCTCACTCTGAATGACCTTCATGCATTTGCCTACCTCCCTATAGTATAGCTTGGCACCCTTATTTGCAACGAGGTGAGCGGTTCGGTGTAACGGGTAGGACTGTAAGGAGAACCAAGGCCAAACCTCTATAGCGGGAGGCTACGGCTCTGTCTATCGAGGACAGACTACGACACATGCGAGGACTACCGACTACGAGCTAGGACACCTGCCACTCCCGTCTTGTCCTGCCAGAGCGCCCCGCTCCATCGGTCGAGCCAGTGAGTGCTGCCAACTGCTGGGAAAATTGAATGTTCTGACGAATCCGCACTCGTTGAAAGAATCTTTCATATTCATACAGGTGTCATAGAAAGGTCCTGCACTGGCAGGAGACCACTCGAGGTCGAACTTGTGGTCAAGGTGTGATTTGATCGGTTCGTTTTGAGTTTGCATGTTATGGCAACGAACATTGGTGGTCCCTTGCTCGTAAGGATATAATGATGCGCGACGACCAGTCTACCACAAAACATGACGGTTTTACTTTCATCAGATGACACCTGATGTACCAGGAAGTATGAAACGTCCAGTGTTGTGGCTGAAGACACCGTCCCTGAAGCCAAGGTAGCCCAAGGGTTGCCAGATTCTTCCACGGTTGTTCTGCGTTTTCTTCGTCCTTATCTACACGCTGACTGTCATGCGACAGCTTAGGGCAGCTCTCCGTAACCAGAATGACCGTCTCAATTAGCTATCCGTGAAACGCCGACAAACGTGCGATCATGTTCTGTTGAACAATGAAAATTCTGTATGCAACAAGGGCTGATTTCTGAGCCCCCACTTGCCGTACACCCTCTGTCACTTGTGACGATCTAGCTGATAATACAGTCCGACCACCGGCTATCTCTGAAAACTGGAAATAGGGGAGATGCATCTTAATCAAAGATGACAGCATCAACAAAGGGTGCGATTTTGACTGTCACAACGGCTCTTGTGTGGTGCGCGAAGGTCTCGGCGAGTAATTCTAACCTTACCGTGTCTCCCGGAGCGGTATGTCAAAGATCGTGATGCTGCAGTGCTGTACCTAACGTCCCTTTGCAGTACGCTAATCCTCTGATGTACAATGTAGGACCCAACTACACAGTATGGCGCACCTTGTCTACTGTTGGCTTTAATCCCACCAACACTGCACCCACATTCATTCAGGTCTTTGACCCTTTGTTCCTCCATGTCACCAGATCATCCCAGACCTCAACGCAGGCCTCCTTACAAGCAACTGATGCACTCGGGTACAACGGCTGGTACAAGAACAGCATCTCAGCATGATCAATATGACAGAAGTTGACATGGCGCTGGCTTCTACAACGGGAGATGTTAATATACAAGTTCAAATGGGTTGGTTCCGCTGACTTACTACGCACAGATTGTTGATCTCGACCGTCTTGACTTCCAGCTTCACCTTCTGCGGGGCGCTGTCCAAATGTTACATGGGGGCATAGGTCTATACGACGGAGATATTTTGTTCGTCACTTCGATCACGCTTTGCTTTCTCCTCCGATTGTGCCTAGTAGACCTGCCACTGTTATTCGGGACAACTTAACTCGCTCGATGATATCAGAATTCTGAGTGGCACGGACGTCATATTCTTCACTGATCCAATGTGAGTTGATCATAGGAAAATGACGTTTACACTATTTGATATAATAACACCGGTTTAATGGTTAAAGGACTTACTAGTTGTTTCAGGCTAGAGCTGAAAAGAGGGTTGCTCGACGTTCGAATCATTCTGTGTTGGAATCAGAAATGATTTCTGAATAGGCGCACTCTTACCTTCAGCCACTTGTCTAACACTTTCGGCACACCGGTCCGAATGGTGAAAAGGTCCCTCAAGAGTCAAGCTACTCGTTGAGGATGGGAGACTACACAGGAAACTACACGCTAGCCTCTATCGAATCATGTAGTGCGTCCGACTCTAAGCATTTTCTTGGTGGTGGTAATTTTGAACCTGCCGCTGTCAAGGCCCATTTAACTTGTGGTCCTGGAAGCATCAGTTAATAGATGCACAGGGACATCGGAGGAGGACATCTCGAGGGTGATAGGCGAAAGAATATCATGATGGTGTGGAGAGATGTGAGCTACTATATCAAATTATCGTCATGTGGGTATAGATGAGCTCGTAGGGTCACTCTTACCGGACCGCGAATAAGCTTCACAGTGCATGTCATGGACTGCCAGTGTAATCGTCGTGCTTTGGCTGCCATACATAGCCTATGGTCAAGTTCCTGCAATCATCACTGCTTAATGAATCCTCACTGGCATTTGATTCACAAAGATATGTACAATACTACTACAACTGATGCGTTTCAGTAAATGATCTTGAACGAAGATTAATTCGAACAAGTCGATTTAGGTACTCCCAGTGGCTTCTTCATCTTCAAACAACTTGAAATTCATACCCTGCGGAAACCCATCCAAAATGAAGTCCAAAAAATTCCTCCTGTGCTTTCCCAACCACGAAAGACAACCGACGATGGCCATCTCATCTATCCACTTTCCGAGGGTTTGACCTAGAGTACTCCCTCCAGGCGAAGGCTCATATCCTGGGAGCGCTTTCCGCAGTATCATCTTCATATTCAAGAAAAGTAGCTCTGAATGCTCTTCTGACATCTTGAACAGGAGCCGGGCCTTGGGCCTCTCGCGCGGCTGCGAAGAGTATGGTTCTGGTAGGGACCCCAGCGTCATGCGACCAAGACATTGAATTATAGATGCCGTTAACCGGTAATAGTTCTGACTGACGGGATTGGTGGTTGGCCCAGCCATGCCACATATTCCTCGTAATGAATATGCCATATGAAAACCAGAAGAGAAACCAGATGATGAAATGCGCTCATGCATAAACCGAGTGACGTTCACAACAGTTCCATCTCTTGGAGTGCCTTTCTTGAATAGCCTTGGCAAGATTTCAGGGGCCTGTGGGCTGGTACACGAGAGGGCATGCCACACTGCTGGGCTGGTCGACGCACGTGCAAGAAAGCACACTACCGTGACTTCATCTTGAAGCTTTTCTAAAATCCCTTCACCTCCAGACATCACTGCGCCCAGTCTGCTCATGCAAGGTATCATGAATTGGAAGAGTTGAGAAGACGACTCGTTGGAAATCGAAGAGAGTAGGGGGGCGAAACTGACGCCCTCTCCGACAGGCATCTCATCCTCCGAATCTTTGCAGACCTTGAAAGCCTTCTCGACTTCTCGGCTGATTTCGTCTGCGAATGAAGTGGGCTTTGATTTCTCCATGATTCTGAAGACTAGATGTGCCCTGTCGTATGCCGTTTCGAACTGCCTGATACCCATGCATATTTGCATTAGAAGCACATAGAGCACTACATCAACGAGTGTGAGTGCGTCAACGTCCTGGCCGAGGACAGCCGCTGGCGACTGTGATGGTGGGCAAAGAGCCGACACTTCTGTCTCCATGGTATCTGTTAATCGCGCAATGAGCGGAACAAGCAGCTCGCTCGCATGGAAATTGGCTGGCAAACTCCGGAACGCACGCGCAGTGCGGAGCATACTCCTCCTAGACAGGAAGGTCAAAGAGCCCGTCTTCCTCACGTTGACTAATAGGACAGAATTGAGCTCCAATGTCTGGGGTCGCGACAGTTTTGTGATCTTGAACACAAAACTGTCATTCGCCCCTTCCTGGGAGGATCTGTAACGTGCAAGTGACGTTGCAGAATTCCAATCTGCATGGCCGATGTGGGTACCGTCTTTTCCACTGACGTAACTTGGAGTTGGTGGTGCTGGATTCACATTGAGCAAGGAGCTCAGCGAACGGAATCCGCTTTACGTATGCTTGTAATCTCTGGACGCAATACGATGTTACGCAGGATGAGAGCAACGCGAGGGCTAACTATGAATATGCGGTGCAAGTCGGGGTGGCCATCTGCCTAAACCTTCCCACAAGCCAAATGCGTTGTGCGTGAGGATAAATTCTTCCCCTTCCGCTGCTTCCCAGATACTGAAGAAGTAGTTGTTCGCGTGAGTGTGGTAAGTGTAAGCTGGGAAGTGTTCGAGATCAGGTGGGATATGCGATTCAACTATCATTTTTTGAAGGACCTACTTCGCCGTACTTCTCTACGAGTTCTGCAGCATCTCGCATGATGTCCTGAATGAGATGAATCCAGGTAGTATTTGAGGAAGTGTAGCCATATCTCGACAGCAGAATGAATACCCTTCGCCTTCATGAAGGACTCGATCCACTGACGGCCTCCTGCGTTCTCTGGGTGATCCACTTGGAAGTAAGTGCCGGAATATGATACATTGCGATAATGCATGATAAACTAGGAACTTCCTCAGGAGTTCTAGCGACCTCCGCTTCAGAGTGAACGTACCCTGAGGAAGCGCTTATGCAAGTCCATGATAATGGAGGCCGCATGACGTTCGAGATCCGCTAATTTCTCCTCTACTTCGTTGATATTATGAGGTAGTTTCGGACGTCCTGGTAGACATTCGGTACGCCGTACACCTTTCCAATAGGACGAATGTCAAGGCTACCCGTAGCAATATCGTAGTAGTGGACGTATTCAGGATCAACACCGGTGCGTCGGAATTCTTTTTGTCGTTCTGCTTTGGACCTGCAAAGAACATCATTCAGTGCCCTTGTCCAGTGTCTACACACAGAGTGCTCAAGAGGACTCTGAAAACACACCTCACTGGTCCGACTTGAAATCTTCGCAATATGAACCGTGGAATGAAATGTTGGTATTGTGTCATAGGTGCACACGAACTCGGAGAGCCATCTGTCTTCTGAGCTTCTCCTGCAAGCTCTGTTCTGGCTTGTTGTTTTGGCGTATTCCTGCGGCGTCGTGTCATTCTGTAGAGTTCAACAAGTCTGAGGACTGAGTACTGAGCGCTTGAACGTGCGATGAACACGCCATATCCATGTGGCGGTGTTGTCGTTAAAGGGTATACCTTATTAAGTTATGTGATTGATGAAGTTCAAATTTAAACTTCGTTTTAACCAGTGACTACCGGGCATCCATGTCACAGACGAGGCAATTCGAGATCGTGAAAGTCAAAGTAGGTCATAGTCTCAGTATCAGGCGAAGTTATAGTGGTGCTCACGAAAGTCAGAGTTAACCGGTACTCAAACTCCGCCATTTCGTCTCTGAAAGTTTCAACCAGCTTTTATGTAAACGTTTAGAAGCTCCTGTGCATCGATAGTAGAAGAGCTTTACACAAGGAGGTGGCCTCCAACTGCAGGTATTTCTTTTCAACGATAAGATATCGTCGTTCATGTGTGCTGCTCTCATTCGCAAGGCATTTACCCCTTCCACAAAATGCCAGGTCTTGTCGAAATCGAGGACGTCCCTGTCAGAGCCGGTCTTCCCAAACCCTTCGTTCCTCTATGTTACCGGATCATCTGCCACCATTCCCTCAATTGCTTCAGATATTAGCTTTGCATTTGCTCACAAAGCACCAGATCTCAATGCAGTCTTAACTCTCAGCTCAACCTTCGGACATTTCCAAATGGTAAATGGCGGCACAGGTCCATACAAAAGATACCATCACTTTGGGTCGCGCTTTGTTTCCTCGTTCGGTTGTACGTATCAATCATAGCCCTCCCTACAATGTCACTGTTATTCTAGACAGCTTGCAGACGCTTTAACTCGATCAATGATGTCATATTTCTCCCTGGCACGAACATCATGTTCTTCATTGATCCAACGTGAGTTGATTGTAGCAAAATGATGTTTACGATATTTTCTATGGTTCTATCACAAGTATATTGCTTTTATCCATCCACTGGGCAGGTCAGAGTTGTTGCTGATCAGTTTGTGCATCCGAATGGTATCACATTCACCCACGACGGCAAATGTGCATTTGTGTAAGTTTTTTGTCCTTGGATTGCCTTTTGATCCAAGGATAAAGTGATAATTATCAGCATCGACAGTGGTGTTTTTAGAGGCTTCCTCGCAACGAATCAGACTCTTTTGTCTATGGTGTGAGTTTCTTCCATCAATCATGATTGCAATGAGGTTCTGAGGCAAAACGCCTCCGATTCCGGTATTCCCGATTGCATTCAGTTTGATGCCATGGGAAATATCTATTCAGGTTGCGATGAGGGTACTCACATCTGGAACACCGAAGAGACACTCATCAGGAAGCTATACATTCACAGTACTTCGGCTCAGCTGATCTTCATGCAATCGAAATCTGGTCTCTTTATTTTGAATGAGGCGATATATCTGGCAAATGTTCAAGCTCAGGAACTGAGTCTTGCCACATTGTGTATTCACTGTATAGCCACCCTAATATGATCCGTACAAATATCTACATGGCATAGCGCAATATATCATGACACATCTACGCAACAAAATCAGTCTGAGAGGGGGTAACGTCTGCCCACACGCACCCTGCATATGATGCATCCCTGTTAGAGTGTCGAGTCAACAAGAGCAGCAACAAACATCCCCACGTGAAAGGATATAATGCTGATGGTGGCCAAGCTAGACTGTGAGAGTCAGTGTGGCAGCGTGTAAAGTGATTCGTGCATTTCAGGTCAATGTCAATTTCGGCACCTCTTGGCACTTGCACATAGATCTCTAGTTCGTGTACATGTCGTGACATGAATATTGGATCCGCAGAGTGTGACTGACCTTCGAAAATTAGTGCCCGTCCTTCAAATCTCTCCGACTGCCTGAACTTGAGAGCATGATCGAATGTTACACTGGGGAGGCACTCCCGTGCTACGGCAACATAAGTCTACCGACCTCTTCAAAGCATCTGTCAAGGACTCCAACAAGGGCACTAGCGAAATGAAGAAGGGTGAATATTTTGTGGGCAGGATCTCGGAGCGCCAGCAAACTTTATGCCAAACTTGAAGTGCTCCTACGAGTTACGAAAACTTCAAATTTGATGGTTGAAAGACTTACTAGTTATTTCAAGTGAGGGCTGCTCGACGTTTGAATCATTCTGGGCCAGAGTCAGAAACACACACTACGATTCCTGAATACGCACCTTCTTCCCTAAGTTACCTTCAGTCGTTTGTCTGACAATTCCAGCGCATGGGTCTGAGTGGTGAAAGCGTCGCCTCGAGAGTCAAGCTACCCATTTGTGGGGGATACTACATATCAGCATCTATTCTCGTCTATCAAATCACGTAGTGAAGCCTTTACTTGGTAGCGGTAATTTCGAAGTTGTTGTCAAGGTTCATTCAAGTGGTCCTGGAAGCGTCGGCCAATTTGTTAACAGGTGCATGGGGACGTCGGAGGAGGACATCTTGAGGAAGGAATATGATCATGATAGTCGCGGTGTGGAAGGTTGTGAGCTAATGGTTAGTACGTATACAACTGGTAGATCTACCGTAGAGACAGCAGTTTCAACGCCGCACGAGTCTGAGTCGGACGGACCTTGAATCACTTTCGACTTCACAGAATCACCGTGACAGTCCACGCCATGGACAAAGTTACTCACTGCCAGTGTAATCGTCATGCTTTAGCTGCCATGCAAAACCTTCAAGTTCCTGCAATTATCACTGCTTAATCAATCCTCATTTCATTCAAAAATATACAACTGATGCGTCTCAGTAAGTACACTTTATATAGAAGATCAATTCGAACAAGTCGATCTAGGTACTCCTAGTGGCTTCTTCATCTTCAAACAGCTTGAAATTCGTACCCTGCAGAAACCCATCCAAAATGAAGTCCAAATAATTCCTCCTGTGCTTCCCCAACCACACAAGACAACCAACGATGGCCATCTCATCTATCCACCTCATGAGGGTCTCTTCTGGAGTGTTCCCTCCTGGCGATGGCACATAGCCCGGGAGCGAATGCCGCAGTAGCGTCTTCATATTCGAAAAAAGTAAGTCTGAATGTTCTTCTGGGATTCTGTAGACAAGCCGAGCCTTGGGCCTCTCGCGTGGCTGCGAAGCATATGGCTCTGGCAGGGGTCCCAGCATTGTGCGACCGAGACATTGTATTATAGAAGCCGTTAACTGGTAGTAGCTCCGACTAACAAAATTAGTGGTTGGCCCAGACATCGCGCACATTTCTCGCAATGAATATGCCAGGTGGAACCCGGAAGAGAAAGATGATGGCGAAGCCAGCTGACGGTACACAAACCGCGCGAAGCCCACAGTAGATGCATCTCCTGGAGTGCCTTCCTTGAATAGTTTTGACAAGATTTCAGGGGCCTGTGGGCTGGTACACGAGAGGGCATGCCACACTGCTGGGCTGCTCGATGCACGTGCAAGAAAGCACACCACGGTGACTTCATCTTGGAGCTCTTCCAAAATCCTTTTACCTCCAGACATCACTGCGCCCAGTCTGCTCATGCAAGGTATCATGAATTGGAAGAGCTGAGAAGACAACTCGTTGGAAATTGAAGAGAGTAAAGGAGCGAAGCTGACGCCCTCTCCGATGGGCATGTCATCCTCCGAATCTTTGCAGACCTTGAAAGCCTTCTCGACTTCTCGGCTGATTTCCTGTGCGAATGGAGTGGGCTTTGCTTTCTCCATGATTCTGAAGACTAGATGTGCCCTGTCGTATGCCGTTTCAAATCGCTTGATATCTGTGCATATCTGCATTAGAAGCACATGCACTACATCAACGTGTGTAAGTGCGTCAACGTCCTGGTCGAGGACAGCCGCTGGGGACTGTGAAGGTGGGCAAAGAGGCGACACTTCTGTCTCCGTGATATCCATTAATCGCGCAATGAGCGGAATAAGCAGCTCGCTCGCATGGATATTGGCTGGCAAACTCCGGAACGCAATGCGAAGCATACTCCCCCTTGACAGGAAGGTCAAGGAGCCTGTCTTCGTCACGTTCACCAATAGAACGGAATTGAATTCCAAAGTTTGGGATCGTGACAGCTTTGTGATCTTGAACACAAAACTGTCATGCTCCCCTTTCTTGGAGGATCTGTAACGTGCAAGTGCCATCGCAGATTGGAAATTTACTTGGTCGATATGTGTACCGTGTTCTCCACAGGTGTAAATGGGAGTTGGCGGTGCTGGATTCACGTGGAGTAAGGAGCTCACGAAGGCACCAGGCTTCATATGTTCTTTCAATTCTGGACGCGATAGCACATGACGCAGGACGATAGCAATGCGAGGGCTGACTATGAATATGCAGTGCAGGCCAGGGAAGCCAAATCCCAAACCTTCCCATAAACCAAATGCGTGGGATGTGATGATGAATTCTTCTCCCTCTGCGGCTTCCCAGATACTGAGAAAGTAGCTATTCGCCTGAACGTAGTAAGTGTAAGCTGGGAAGTGTTCGAGATCAGGTGGGATATGCGATTCAATCATCATTCTTTGAAGACCACCTTCGCCGTACTTCTCTACGAGTTCTGCAGCATCTCGCATGATGTTTGAATGAGATGTATCCAGATAGTATCTGAGGAAGTATAGCCATATTTCGGCAGCAGAATGAAGACCCTTCGCCTGCATGAAGGACTCAATCCACCGACGGCTCCTTGCGTTCTCCGGGTGATCCGCTTGAAAGTAGATGTCGGAGCACGATACATTGCGATAATGCATGATAAATAGGAACTTCCGCAGGTCCTCTAGCGACCTCCGCTTCAGAGTCAAAGTACCCTGAGAAAGCGCTTCATGCAAGTGCTTGATAATGCAGGCTGCCTGACCTTCGAGGACCGCTAATTTCTTCTCTAGTTCGTTGATATCATCAGTGTTGCGGACGTCCTGGTAGGCATTCTCCAGGCCATAAACCTTTCCAATAGGACGAACGTCAAGACTACCTGTAGCAACGTCATAGTAGTGAACACCGGTGTGTTGAAATTCTTTTTGTCGTTCTGTTTTGGACCTGCAAAGAATATCATTCAGTGCTCCGGTCTAGTGTCTACACGCAAAGTGCTCGAGAGGACCCTGAAAACGCACTTCACAGGTCTGACTTGGAATCTTCGCAATATGAACCGTGGAATGAAATGTTGGTATTGTGTCGCAGGTGCACACGGACTCGGAGGGCCGTCTGTCGTCTGAGCTTCTCCTGCAAGCTCTGCTCTGGTTCGTTGTGGATATCGTGTCATTCTGTGGAGCTCAACGAATCTAAGAACTAAGCGCTGAGCGCTGAGCCCCAGTGGGAACCCACTCTTCCCAGAATGGCTGAGGTTGTGACAGATTAGTTGATGAAGTTGATACTAATGACATTAATAGCACTGGCTGACCCGAGATCGACTCCCTCCTAACACACCGGCGGCAAGCAAAATGACAAAGCACAATAACACATTTGTACAGAAAGAATTTCGTCACATCATGTGATGCTACTAGACGCGGATGTCACATTGAGTTGTTAAACTTACACATCGGGGTGAACGATATTTAAAAGAGGTTTATATGTTGTACAAAATGTGAAGACAATATTTAATATTTAAACTGACATAAAGATGGGTGCACGACTTCAAATTTTGGTGGTGTTTTGTGTGTCATCCAAAATATCAAATATTCACAACCATATTCCCACAGACAATATGTCAACAAATATAATAAATATAATCAGATTTTCCATGTCTGCTTCAATTTAAAGTTTGATTCTTACATAAAACTTTGGAGAAAACTTGAAGTTTTGCCAAAGCTTGACATTTAAATCGAGTTTTAATGTCATGTCATCTGTAAAACTTCAAGTTTTCTCCAAAGTTTTACATGGAAATTGAACTTTAAGTTGAAGCAGACATGAAAAATCTGACTATATTTCTTATGTTTGTTGACATATTGTCTGTGGGAATATGGTTGTGAATATTTGATATTTTGGATTACACACAAAACACCACCAAAATTTGAAGTCGTGCACCCATCTTTATGTTAGTTTAAATATTAAATATTGTCTTCACATTTTGTACAACATATAAACCTCTTTTAAATATCATTCACCCCGATGTGTTACAGCAATTTCAACAAGATATTCCTCGCTTATGATCTTCATTCGCCGAGTTAGCACCATCTCTTGCAACTTGAACTTTGAGAATCTATTCGTATTCTGAACTCTCGTACCATTAACTGAGTTCATTGTTCTCATGGACAATCTGACAGCCATAGTATGTGCTTTGCCTATTTTCCCGCCATCTCCATATCGCTGCCAGAGTTGCAGAGGTCCTGAGTTCCAACGAACGTGAATTATTCTATCCCACTCGGATGCTACACCGATTGACCGGACTCCTAGGTTCGACGCAAGGCCAATGTCCTGAACCTTTCCCAAACATTTCCAGTGGTGAACCAGCACTGCAAATACGAACCTGAGTAATTTATTCTATGAAAACCGTGTGCCCTGGGCCTGGGCCACTCAACCAGTTTAGGCTGGAGGATCATCGTTGACTTAAAGGTGCAGACGAGCCGATGCGATTTAGGGGATAGCACCTACATGACGCGCGCGAGAATGAGCTCATAGTCGGAGAAGATGAGATGAATGAATTGTGCATAGTTATCTATTTTTCTCTACTGGTCTAGCTCATGGGAGACTAGCAATTACCTATAGGCTATCGTGAGTTTTTGTCATTTTCATAAGCCTTCAATCTGAGGAGATGTCCCAGATCCAGCTCGCGCACTACCATATGACAATGGAAGTGAGATATGTGATGATAAGAAGAACAGACGCGTTCTCTATGTAACACATCTGTATCACAGCCTTCCCGTGTCATAGCAATCTCAGTACACACTTGAAGTTCCATGCGTTCCGCTTCACTCATCTCCTGCGTTCATCTCATCATTGTTTTGTCATAGATATATCATGATGAAGCTACTTGTATAATCGTCTGAGATACAATGGCAGGCTGTTATTACATGTACATGTATATGATCTACATGATGTTCGCAAATGGCGACTGACCCTCTAAAAATAATGTCCATCCACAAAATATGTCTGGCAGGACATAGAACGGCTCGCCACTGTACAAATGTCGCAGAGGCACTCCCATCTCAGTGCACAAAGACCGGATTTCTATGAAGTATCATGCAGCTAACGCAAGGTCATCATGCGCAAAGGCAATCTCCCCCAGTCCCCGTTTGCTATATGCCTTGAAATTAAGATGTCCTTGGATATCACAACCTTCAATGGTAGCTATGAAATGGGATTCGGCCTTGTCGTATGCGCCCGCAGTGAGCTCGATGCATGCCGCGCCACAAGATCTGTGGAGAAATATGAATGCACTGCGCAGCTCGAAGAATTGGGAGGATTTTGGGGCTTTGTAGATGAGCTCCCTTGCAAGGGTATGATCCCCCTGCTTGCTTGCAACAATGGCCTTCAACACAGTATACCACAAGATATCATGCGAACGTTCTCCCTCAGACATCTCTACGATTTGTTGTAGGATATCCATGGCTTCGGATAGCCTGCCTTCGCAAAATGCCACCTCTGCAAGCCCCATAAGTGCCTCGCGGCGGGCGAGGTATCGAGTACATGTGCATTGTAGAAGGTTTTCTAAGTGCTCGTTCACCTGGACAATGTCTCCCCTGTAGTAAAGTTTGGCCCGCCAGTGCCAAATCTTGGACAGCAAGCCATAAAAGTGATGTTCCGAGTCTGAGGACTTCACATATAATTTGTCCGCAGATGCTGTAAATCTGCGCATCCGAGCCATATCCAAGGTATACCAAACTTGGGGTTTCATTGGTTCACTACATCAGACATCCAATGATGGAATTGTATAGATATATAAAGAATTACAACAAGTAAAATGCCTATATTATATGCAATATTGATAAGTTACATTGTGAAGTTTTATATAGTAGGATAGAGATGACGGGGCTTGCCAAGTATGTAAGGATGAGCTTCTTTGATAAAGGTTCTAACGAATGATCATGTGGTATCTAGCATTGCAATTGTGACAAATTTGTGGATCATAGTGCCTTTGATTACAAGGGACGCTTGCCTTGACAGAACTCACAAATGTCACCATGGTGATAGTAGCAATTGCAAGGGGGTGTCTGCATGGCAAGGAGGGTCAAGTTTTAAAATTGTGCAGCACCACAAACTCTAGTATCTACGTGTATAATGGATGCCTGCCTTTATGGCATGTCCAATCAATATCATTCTTATCAGCATTGTCCAAAAATACATTTGTTGTACTCGTTACCAGCAAAGTAATCATGACCTTGCTGGTGAATTTGGAGCGAGAATACCAGACTAAATCTGCAGTACAAGACAGACACTATAGTTGGCCACAGCATCAGGACTACCTTGATTGCCAAGGATTGATAAAAACATACAAAAATGAGTGGAATTGATCATTACATTTTCAGTTTGATGTTGGGTATAACCTCGGTATCATAGCATCATAACTATCTTGATTGCTGCCATTGGCAAAAACATATAAAAATGAGCAGAATTGATCATCACATTTCAGTTTGATGTTGGGTATAACTTCGGTGATGTGTTACAAGCTCCTCGCGGCATGCACAGTGTATAGCGGGATCACAAAATATAGATTCTCTACCAGTAGTTACAGTGGAAAATCGAACATTATGTCCTCACTTTATGCTACACACCGCCGTTACCACTATTAGGGACTAAAACTAATTCTTTCATCTGTGCTCGCTTCTCTCGAATCCTCGCTAGCGCACTATTCTTGGCAAGGGGTCGTTGAGCAGTCGAGAATGAAGGGAAGACCTGCCTGGAACGCACTAGACTCAGCGGAACAGAATATAACTTCCAAGTAATCAATTACCTGTTCCACCATACGATAAGGTTATCCACTTCTTGTTTCTCGTCTGGGTCTTTGAAAACGTCCAAAATGGAGTTGTAGAACCTTTCAGAGTCAGTGACCGTGTCAGTGCGTGAAAACACAGGTGATGACGTGAGGGCAAATCGGACCTGGAAGGAATAGTCACTCAGTATTATGGATATCGGAAATATAGATTGGAAACATTGACACACCTGCGTTGCAATGTATGCAACCGAGGGCAAAGTAACTTGGGTCATCTCGTGAATCCGGGCATTACCTGAACGAGTTGCCTTTGGTTCTCTGTCTACAGAACTGGGGGACGTAAAGACGTGTTTGTAGGCCTGTAATCTTAGTTGAGACATTTGGAAGCGACATGATGGAGCTTGTATCATACACAAACCAGTAAGGCGCTTTGAAACAAACCGTTCCACGGATCTTCAGGATCGTAACGATAATCGGCATACAAGAACAGTGGCCACTGGTCTCCAGTCACAATGATCTCGCCACTTCGTAGCTTAGCTTTTGTTCTGTACTCTATCAGTATTTACACCAAGGAAAGATATAGATAAAATATCACGCACTCTGAGTTTGACCAGTCGATACCGGCAGGACATAGCAAAGCACCTGTCCGTTCATGATGAAAGCCGCGGTCAATTTTCACATTGCGAGCAAGAGGAGGAACAAGATTCTGTCCCTTTGGGGTGATCCAGTCGAGTACACTACCTTTGAGGCTTTTTGTATCATCGCCCCTGGCACCAGATGCGCCTTTGGTGAGCTGATGATATGTAAGATAAGTAACTAACTCGAAGTAGTACTAGGAACAGTGGACGGTACTTGCCAGCTCTGCAATGATGTCAACTTCGTCACCTCTGTCCTGCATCAAGCGTTCTTCCAGTCCTGCAACAGACTTCAGGAGCTCTTGAAAAACACGATGCTCGCACCTTTCCCTTGGAGTATACACTTGGTTAAATACAGCAACACTGCAGGAGAGTAACATACTCGGCGGTAAAGTTTTCTTCTGGCGCATCGACCAGTTCTCCCATCCGTAAGATGCCGTTTGTCAGAAGGGCTTGGAAGTTGCAAAGAGCATGAACAGTTCGTCCAAAATGACGCCCATAGTGTACCAATGGGTCAGTCACGCTTCTATATTATAATTGCAATCTAAATCAGTAGCGAATGGCTCCTGCAAATAAGGCACTCACGGTCTTTTCCTTGGACCTAATTGAAGGGCGTCAACTTGTTTGCAACATTGGCCACAAGATTTCTCAGGCTGGTCGTCAGACATGGTTCTACTAGGTGCAAACGATTGCAAGAGAGGATGATAATCAGTTCCGAGTACGCCATGACAACAACTCAACTTACTAAATAGTTCGGCCGTGATGTTTGGTGCAGTTTTGAGTAAGGAGCTCAAACTGTTGCAGGTTCCAGCAATAACGCACCAACCTAAATTAGTATGACAGAATGACAATTTGCCTCCCCTTATGTTTGTGGGTCGGATGAACCTTTTCCTAGCCCTGACTCGGAGTCGCTCCCTCCGATTGGTACTAGTAGTTCGACGTGACATTGAGAATTTAATCCGAGTCCACCGCAGCTTAGTTTGAACTTAGATCTTCAAAAGCTGCTAAACAAGTATCAGTATCCCTTGGTCACACTAGTAGGTCTTGGTTTGTAGGACTTAATATGAGGTGACTGAAAGAACCAGATCCGCACATGATCCATCTGAAACCCGAACTCGTAGTACTACCCTAATCTCAAATCAACAAAATAAAACTTAAGCCACATAGATATAATCAATAACAAACACCAGAGCTACATTTTGCAATGCTTGTCGACAATAAATTATAA
The DNA here is from genome assembly GCF_016647785.1 of Suillus fuscotomentosus. Taxonomy (NCBI): domain Eukaryota; kingdom Fungi; phylum Basidiomycota; class Agaricomycetes; order Boletales; family Suillaceae; genus Suillus; species Suillus fuscotomentosus. Next base: position 85,176 of record NW_024539610.1, read on the forward strand.
TAATTACAATGGTGGGGAGCCACGAAAACATCGGATCTATCTGTCCGTCTATATCTGAGAACGTCATCACTGGCACCCTCTGCGACTCGGGGTCATGATATTCTGAGTCATGTATGTGATTACGTGAGTTTTCCTTTTTAGTCGTCCCAAACTATCATAGCCTACTACCACCACACTTAGTTCTCGTAGTCTAGGGTATCGTACTCATCATAATCTAGACACTGTTCCGAGTCCTCCGAGTCGTTGCCTGAATCAGATCCTGAGTCTGAGTCGGACACTTCACTATCTGTGCCGCAATCTTGCAAAGAAGTCACTTCCCCTTCTGCTTCGAAGTCCTCGAAATCTTCCACGTTTACTACTGTTGTGTCGGTATCTTCGCGACTAGTATCAGTGTAGGTGTGTCCAACTCCTAACCCCAAGTGATACCGCATGAACATGTCGCGGTCTACGAAACTAAGTGGCCATATTAGGGTGGGGATAGGTTAATAAAGCTAATGGACACACCAATTGATATAATAAGATTTCCAGTCCAACTTATCCTGCGCATAATTAGAAACACCCTTGCCATCTGAGTGCCGTAGGCCTTGCGAGAACTGGGGAATAATATGGCAGCCACGAAGAACATCGCTAGGATCAACAAAACCAAATGCGTCTGGTTCTGCCATAGGCAGGAAGCAAGCTCGGTCTAACGATGAGTACCTACTTGGGAAATGACCCATGTATTGATACCAGCGCACCCACAGGAAGTCAATTCGATGTGAGCGATAGTCAATCATGCCAGGACCAATATACGTGGCATTGACATGATAAATGCCAAGCACGCGAGCATAGATGTATGGATGTCATTGGTCGTCAGACTCCAAATTGGTCGTGGCGCCAGCTTGTCCCAGGAGCATGATATTGCAGTGTGATGTTGATGGATTTATAATGTCCTGTGCTCGGCGGACATCATACGTTGTGTGATTGAGACGCATCAGATTGTGTCTGTACATGCAATCGGCCTTAATAAAGACATGGCCTTCTGAGTCTGAAGATGCTGGGGTACTAGTAGTTCCTGGGACAGCGGTGGAATTGTTACGATCTGAAAAACTCCTTTCTCCAGTTAAGATCTCCTTAATTTTGGGCAGGAGGAAGCGCTGAAGCTTGGGTAAAAAGTCCTGTGACTCAGAATCAGCACCATGTCGTATTCGAGCTATCGCAACACTTTGTCACACGTACTTTCACAGCAGGATCCCCTAAGTTCCTCTGGAGGAACAGCGTAATATTCTCTGGGTAGTTTTGGGATTTCCCGATGTGGAAATGAGCTTCGGGCGATGTCGCAACTTCCTCCTCATTTGCTACACTGTGTGGCGCTTGTTCATCGTGAATGTGGTGCATACGGGCCTGATGTCGTTCAACTCATATATATTTTTACATACCTACTCGGTAGCGCTTCGGCTCCGCATGACCGCGCTTAGGCACGCTATATAAGCGCCAGCAGTACATACTACACTTTACCTTACTTTACCTCGCATTTTACCTATTACTACTTACTTACTACTTAGCAGAACATAGTAGAAACCTATTCCTTTAGATCTTGCGCTCTCACATCTCTTGCATCATATTATCACTTAAGTCTAGTCTATCTATCATTTCCGCATACGCGCGCGCGCTTTCCCACGCTTCGCGCTAATACGCGCGCGTGTTCCCGCGCCTTGCGCGCACCTGCGCTTTCTCGCGCTTCGCTGAAGCGCGTACCTCTAGATCTTCGCAGCACTCGCTTCCCCTAGGGTCGAACGCACTTGTCTCCTCAAGTAACGCAGACTAGGCAACGCGCGACCTCACAACTTTTTATAGATACTGTCAGGAGCATCATTTGTTCCACTCAGTATTGTTGTTTCTACAGCGGGTAATCTGTTCCACTTATTCTTTCCGGTCTGTTCGATGATACCTAGCTTTTGACGTGCGGTGCTCTAGCTCTCCCTACAATCCACGAAGGATTAAGTACATGATCGATAAGTAGTAGAACATGTTTATTCACCGGTTCAGTGCTGTATGAGTCAGTTGTGCCAAATTTGTGTATTGATGTTGAATAATCCCTGAGGGCGTGCAACTTGTAGGTTTGTAGATTGAAAGTCTTCAGTCGCTGAGTTGACTGATGAGTTGTCGTTACCTCTGCCTCGCCAACATGGCTTCGTGACTGCTGGCGCTGGCGATGTTCTGCTTCCCGCCTTAACTCTCGAGTCTTGAAGGCTATACAGGTGTCTTTCTGGAATTGACGAAGCTGTTTTCCAAGTTTAACAGTGACAGCGTCAAGGAAAACGAGGGTTTCGTCTGTGTGCATGCACAACTTTGCAAGGGCGTGCCAATGGGCGCAAGTAAAAAGCAAAGTTAAAATATCTCTATTGTATGGCTCTGGGAGGAGACCTTCAAATGCAGGGATAGCACACTGAGAGGACAGATATAAACCGTGAAAATGGGTAGGAAAAATATGAAGCATTACCTGAAGAAGGTCTTCGAAGTCACAAGCCCCATTTTCTTCATTTCAGAAGCATTTGAGCTGAATTTTCGGATGGTATCATGGCCAAAGGTCGGAGTGAGTCTATAGCTTGAGTGTTCCAACAGTCAGATGGCCTATATCATGATTATTTAATGAAACATACCGACGATCGAGTTCGTGCACCAATGCGTCACCTGTGTGAGCAGCGCTGAGGATGCGTATCAAGTGGGTGAACAACGCTTTCCAGACACCAAGTTCAAATTCATGCATAAGGTCTACGACCAGCATGATGAACAGATTGAAGCCGAGGCAGCCGAGTCTCTCTGAAAACGCATTCTGAAAGGCCATGGTCAGTATATGTGCAGGGTTCAATAACAATGCGAATGTATTACGGAGGTCGGCACTAATGAATGCTCTTTCAGTATGTTTTCAACGACATTGCTACGAACACCATAACCACGATCATAAATGTGTGAGCGGGAGACGGCGACTTTATCTTGCCGCACATTGTCATCCAAACGTGCAAGCATCTGGCGTTGTTTTATGTCGAGTGACATGCCCAGATTCTGCACACGGGACTTCGGAATAAGGCATCGAGGGCATGGACACCCACCCATGGTCTGTATTGTAGCAAGCAATGCCCTGATGATGGGGTGGGCAGAAAACTTAGTTAATCAACTCTCTACGTTTAATTTTGACTTACTTCTCTGGATAGTCGGCAGAATAGGTGAAGATCCGGGGGTAAAAGTGGTGTTCGATCCCATCACAACAACGTATCACAATACCATGTTTACATGCTTCTAAAAACTCGTCATCCAGCATGATCTTCCATTGTTCATGAAACAATTCCCTGTGGCAATGCGCCATAAAATCAGCGCCAGGGCCTTTACCACCAAAGTGACTTGTAGCGAAATCCTTAAAACTATCTGGAAGCTTCAAGACAATGTATAGCACATGAGTATGACAAACAGCGGAGAGTATGTGGGTACATACGTGGTTGAAGTAGGCAACATGATTGCATAGATGACAAGAAGGCTTACACCTTCTATACTTCGACTCGTTCCCGAAAAACATATAACAGGGCCAGAGTTTTGAATTACCGAAGGAGGTCAGATGAGTCGAGTCTGACCAAAACATGAGAGCAACAATGACCCGCTCCAGCTCACACCCAGGCTCAGGTTGAGACTCTTGAAGTTTACAATGCGCCTCGATGAAGGCCTCAGAGGTATACAGTTCTCCATGAACGCGGGTGGGTTTCTTGGATGGTCCACCATTCCAAAGTAGTTCGTATGGTTGATAGTGGAATAGTTCGTCGTGTGTTTGATTTTTGAGCTTTTCACGAATGACAGATACAAGTGATCGGTGAAAGAAATCTGCAGTCAGGTAGTTGTGAACGCCAGGGTTATCCGCACGTTTGTGGATAGGTATCTTGATATTAATGGCAGTTTTCTTCCATCCGGCGCCTTCAAATGGCATAGTCAGCCGTCCCGCACCTTCAGCACTAGATCCAAGTTTATCGTTGATCAGGTTCCACCGCGTAGCAGATATATCCTCTGGCCGAAACTGAGGATTACCGATGATCTGTAGTAGCTCCCTGAAGCTTTTGTGGGACTTCTGGAGACCGCCGTTCCAAAACAAGTCGCCCAAGAGAAACGATGATTTATTTGGATATGGATAGAAAAGGTTCTTGTCTCCCCCACCAGCGTTCTGATCCCGACTGACTTGGTCCGACGGTGTAAGGGTGAGGTTCTCCAAAGTTGTGACCTCTTCTGGGTCATGAGTCGGCAGTTGATTGCCATAATATCGACGTGAAAGTCCAAACATGTTGGGAAGTGTGACAAAGAAGCGAAGGGTACGTGAAAGCAGTGAACTTGTGTCCGAGGTGGGTGGATGATCTGTGGCGGATGACAGAGTTGACTCGGCCGTGTGTGGGGGCAGTGGTTGAGGAAGAATGTCTCGAAACCGTGCAGGAAGATGGCGATTGAGGAGTCGTGGGCGACGCTGAGCAAGCGACCCTGAATCGTCAACCGAATGTGAAGATTCTGAAGGGCCACAGACATCCTAAAGGACCGTGCCGATATTCAAGTTAATCATAAGAAAGATAGTTGATACTATTCACCACGGCACTCACATTGTGTTCAAATTCGATACCAGTTGCACCTGCACCTGCAAGGTCTAATCTTGACCTTGAATTATGTTCCACTCCATCAATAGCAACCTGCTCAGAACCGATGAATGAAGTCTGACCTGGAGTTGCGGTATCCAAGTCATGCCAGGTTGGAGAGAGACTCGGAGCTGTCTCGTCACGTTCATCTTCTCTACATGGCCTTTTCCTTGCAGTCCACACCTCCTTTGCCTTCGCTAGTGCATTCGAAAGATATTTCTTCCTCTTTTTACACGTCCGCTGATGATTTGCATATGCATTCAGCTGAGTGAAGCTTCTTCCGCACTTGCAAATGGTCGAATATCCTGCTGGGATCGCATAGGAGGAGGATGCAAATGAGTCGTCCATTGTCAGGTCTGAGTTGACGGAAACACTTAGACAAATGGATGGTAGTAGTTCGCTTTCGAAATTGGTTGGACGCTTACTGGTACCTAGTCCGTAATTGCCACGACACGAAATCTGTATAGAATTCAATTAGGAAATAACATGGCGTGCGTGTATCAACTGAGCCGAACCACGAGGAATTGAATAACCCTGACATCGGCTGGGGTTGTCACTGACAAGTCGCGCAACTAGTAAGCAGAACTCGCCTAAAAACTTGAATTGGGAAGTACGATGGCACACATATGTAAGCGCACCAAATGATGCCCTAATGACTCGCCTGATAATCATCTTTATGACAGTGTGGTACTAAACAACATTAAACTAAGGCTAGCATATTAAATAGTATAAATGCTCACCGACCTGAGGGGTGTGACAAGTTACACAAGTTTGATCCGCTCACAGATGGCACCTGATCGTACGGTACAGTCCGGCATTACAGCTGACGAACTTCACGAGTGTCAGCGAGCAAAGCTTGCGGCTCAAGCCAGAAATAGTACAAACATTGTGCTCGAACTGGACAGTGAGACTGGAGAAACGCTAGATGTATGGTATTGGTGCGTTAGCCAAATAGTCAGGAATTATATCGAATATCTTACCCATTATTTGGATCCAGGCCAGTCAACGATAACGGAGCGCGTGTCGTCCCTTCTGACCTCGCAGCATATCGAAAATCCCACCAATTCCGAGGACCTCACTGTCTATGTGCATTCATAGATGACCATAATCCCAATGATCCCCGTGAGGCAGCAATAGTGATGTCAAAACGGGGACTGCGTACAGGAGAGTACATAGCCTGTTGTGCCTTGAGCAAATGTGGATATGTCAGTGAGTTCTGTTGATCAATCAATTTTGGTTGACTTTATCATGGCGCTAATCACTTATGAATGTAGTTTTCATTGAGCAAACATTCAATTCATGCGGATTGCCTGTAAAGCGTTACTCGCGACGAAGTAAGATGCGGCTTCGTACTATTTGCGATAGCTGTTAACAATACTAATCCTAATGTCAATAGGCCCTGACGAGGCCAGACCACTAGATATCGTGTTTGTTGACGGAGAAGGCATGTCCATGGAGAAACTTACATGATAGATGGATGCTGACTTGTCCGCCCATAGACATTAAGCTAGATTTCATTCAGAAACGGCAGCTTCAACGGAATAAAACTCACACGCTCGACAGGCTTCTAAAATTAGATTCTTTCACTCAGCCGGGCCTCACAGAAGCTGAATTTCGTCGGTTTCTTACGCAGTGTAATGATTGTCAGCTTATCATGACAAGACGGACATTTGAGCGCCACAATTGCATAGGAGAGGCTGGGCGAAGAGACCGCGGAACAAAGGTCATTGATCTGACTTTAGAAGATGACTAGTAGTTACTAGTACTAGTAGTGACACGGTAGCCTGAGAACACTCAGCACTACGCTCGGGAAATCATTTTACATGGCTCATATTGCATTTCTCTGATTACAAAAACATAAAGAACAAAGTAACCAAGATACTGGTGCGATATACCTGTGATGTATTGAACAAGAAATACATGTACTAATAAATGATAAGGTCTTAGGAGGAATCCTCGGAATTGTGTATTATACTCGACACATCGCTATCGACATCGTCGAATATCTTCCCTGCAGGTGTCAGCCCACACGCACGAAATACGTCACGTGAAACACCAATGCTGGTGTCGGCTTTCCGAAGTCTGTGATTGGTATGTTGCTCCATATGACTATAGAGTTCTTGTTCGATCAATACCCGCTTCAAGCGTCTCCGAATAAGTCTACTCTGCACGACGCTCTGAACGTTGAGCGTTAATGAGGGCAATTGTGAGATTGCTATCACGACTTGTCTCCCAGAACGGAGGAAGACATAATACGTCCATCTTGTTAATTGTTATTAGTCACATTTTATGAAATCTACTACTCAAGGTCCACACACAGATGATAGAGCCTCTTGTGTTACAGTTTCGTGCGAAGCAGGAGGAGAAGGGTATATCGCATCTTGATCGTGGATAACATGGTCACGCCATGTGGCGCAGCTTAGGGAATTTGATTTGTCAACGACTGGCATAGTCATGGTTGTATGTGGTTCGAGTTGATCTCTAGTAGGGTTAGAGGAGGTGGGAGTTTTGAACAGGTTGCTTCGTATAGTCATTAGCTCGAAGTTCAAGTAGGTAGTAGTTCGGATTGTTCCGAGGGGTTTGCACAACCATGGATCACACACAGCTATGTCCCTGTCCTCATCAAATCACTGCCAGTGCTGTTGTTAGACGCAGCACGCCAAATAAACCACCTATTGTTGTTGAGATGGTCCACATTTTGAACATCTATTTGAGTCCGCCAGGGCACATCACTGGCGCACGAACTTCCTCGATATGTAGAGTCAGCGCGCAAACCCCACGCTATTAACTAAGTCAAGACTCGAGGTAAGTTGCATAATAATATTATGTATTGTTCGGTAATTGAATAACCATGTGCTGGTGCCAAGATCGTGTGGTGCTGCCTATGTTTGGGAACCGGTCTGCTCTAAAATCGACTATCTGGCTTACACATTGCAGGCCTGAGGGGCACGAATCAAGTGCACGAACTCCATCAATGATATCATCAACAGATGCCGCTGGTCTAAGTTTATACCAGCGTGGAAATTGGTTCCATTGGGTCTACAAATTTAACGGGTCCGCGAACCAGCATGGAAATTGGTTCCACTGGGTCTACAAATTTAACGGGTCTGCAAACCAGCGTGGAAATTGGGCTTATTGATTTAATTTGGGGTGAGTGATTCTGGCGTGCGAATTGGCTCTATCCGTTTATTTACCATATGCGTGTTCACTGTTCAGCGCTGCAGCGCTTGAAGTCACAGCACTCAACTCAATATAGATTCATGAACTTATGCCCGCAGGAGCCTCCTTCAGTGATACTAACATGAGGTCAGGATTTTACACAACTGAATTGAATCTTATCGTGATGGACCCCTGACGCTCCACAGCCAATATCTGACCAGGACCTAGCAATCACCATCGTGTCTTGTACACCACACAACAACTACGTACTAAATCTTCTGGTTCATTGAGTCAATGTAAGGACTTGCAAGTCTTAAAAGCCTCGTGAGTATCACAACGATTTTTCAACACGAAACATTCCCCCTACTAGTTTATTGAAGTCAATCTACTAGTACCATCTGAGTGGTCACTGTCGCCGTCATGGAGTCCAATAACTCCTACCATATAGGCTATGTTTATACTCCCACTCCTGAGAATAATTCGGTAGAACTTCATGGATGGTTTGGTGACACGGTAAGTTGTCCGAGTCAACTTTGGCATTTTCTGGGCTCAGTAACGGCTCACTTGAACAGTTTCTCGAATTTGCCGCAATCGAAACCTCATACGTTAAAGTCGCATATGTGCGGTGTAGATGAGGAATCTTGACTATACGTGAAAACACTTAAAACAAAAGGGGTGCTCAACAGCAAGACCGGGATACGAGACAACGACTCGACCCAAAGGACAACCACTGAGAGAAGTTCCTCGAAATAAAGTGGAGGGAAACTCTGTGAGCTAGGCGGGCGCTAATAGGCGCGAGAAGATAACGCGCGCGAAGGCGCGCGTGAGCGGGAGGTCCGAGAATGCGCGCGCGCGAAGTGAAGGCGCGCCTAAAGTGTTAGAGGCAAGATCTTACTGAGGAGTGAGTGCAAAGGTGGAGGATTGACAGGAGGATATGATCAGATAACAAGTGGGGAGGTGATCTATTCACTTTCCAGTACACAAAGATAAGGGAAAAGTAAGTACCAGAACCAAAGGAAACCCTTCTGTATTTAAGAATGGAGAAGGCGCGCTTCCGAGCGCGCTCCCGAACCGAGTAACCATATCAACTCTAATTATAACTAAGTTTAAATAAACTTTCCATAAGTAGCGCGGATGTCGGACTGAAGATTTTATTAGTTCAATGGATAAGATAGAAATAACGCACCAGCGAATCAGTAAGGACATGGGACGGATGGACGGACGATAGCGCGAAGACCTATGGGGAGGCGCGCGAACGCGCGCGTGCGTAGGTAAGGCGCGCCTAAGTGCGCGCGAGTTCGGATAAGGCGCGCGCGAGACTGGTCCTTAGGAGTAGAGCTGTAACATATAGGAATGTATGGTTAAAGGCCGGATATTCGTCATTGAGACGCGCGAGTCTCTACATCTCCTGGGGACTTACATTCTGAGTGTCCCCACTCAGTGCTATAGCGCGGGATCTTGGACTTAGAGAGGTGGTGATAGACAGGGATCAGGTGATTGCGAGAGTAGGGTTGTCCATTGATGATCGCGAGCATCGATGATGTAATCGGGGGAGATGTTGATAAGAGGATGGACGCGTTCTCGCGATCTCTTAACTTCTTTCTTATCAATCTCTCACCATGCCTACTTTCAATGTTGCTATGCTGAACGCCACTCCTTCCCCTGAGCCTGTTCCAGTGGCGCAAGGGCTTCCTGAGGACGCGCCTATGGGCGACGCTAGCGTGGAATCCGATACCGATCGCCTCTTCACCGCTTGGGCCTCCATCTTAGTCTCCCTGGAGGGATGCGTGATGTCCGCGCCTGAACTCAAGGCGGAACTCCTCGAGGATCAAGAGATGTGGTTGCGCGAGTGGTATTCTGTGCTGGTGAGTGCGCTTACATGTATTGGACTTGGTTATGGACTGACACTCCTAGGCTACTTTGAACGGTTGTTCTATGCGCGCGGGTGTGTTAGCGGTGGCGCTGGAGATGGATGACAAGAGCGCGGAATTGTTAAAGCAGGGGCGGAAGAGTTGTAAGGAGATTGAGGCGGTGGTGAAGGACTGGAAGGCGAAGGCGATTGCGTCAGTTCCTCAGGCGCCTCCCATGCAGGCTGCGCGCGCCACTGGCGCCTCCGAACTCGAGGCGCGCGCCACTGACGCGTCTGGTACTGATGCCAGCAAGAAGGTACACCTTCTGTTTCCTGTTGGCGCGCCTCTCTATTAACATGTTTGGTTGCGCTAGGCGCGCGTCGGGCGCATGTCTATGAACAAAGCGCGGCGCTGTGGCGCCTGCATTGCCAAGGACATTGACTGTGGAGGCGCGCCTGGTCGCCGGTGCCCTCCTTGTGATGTGTCCAAGCGCGCTTGCACTTTCTGTAAGTCGCGCCTCTTGTCTTTTATTGGCGCGCGCCGCTGACTGCTGTGGATTAGCTAAGCGCAACCTTACTGATGCGCCTAAGGCGCGCCCGCGCAAACCGATGCCTAAGCGCCCTATTGCTGAGTCTGCAAAGGAGACCGCTTCCTCCATCGCTGTTGAGGATGAAGAAGAATCTGAGGAGTCTGAGATGGATGTAGAGATTGTTGGAGAGCGCTCTGTGGAGGAGAAAGTCGTGCGCGCCTCGCGCGATATTCCAGTGCGCGCCGTTGGTCCTTTGGCGTCTGGTTCTGCGCCTAAGGGAAAGGACAAGTTCAAGGATCCAGCGGTGGAGTTGAAGGAAGCGCGCGCCGAAGCCGCGCGTTTGAAGGAGGAAAATGCGCACTTGCGCACTTCCACTCTCCAGATGCGCCAGTATGCGCGCGCCCAACAGGCGGACCTCCTCAATTATTCCAACAAGTTTTTCGCCATGTCCAACGCTTGGGCTGAATTGGAGAGGCAGATCAATGACTCTCTTAAGTAGATGTACCTCTCTTTTGTTTTCCTTGTCTCTTAAGCGCCAATGCGCCTGTACAATGTATCCTGTGTTGCCTTGTCCATGTCCATGTCCTTATCTGATTCACTGGGCTTAAGAAATTAGAATGATAAGTATGTAAGTAAATGACAAGCGCGCAACGAGATCAAGGTAATGCAATGGACTTTACTGAATTTTCTGCGGGGTGCGCGCCCGTCTTGTCTTCTTCGCGCGCCTTCCATCATCTATTCCTGCCGTGTTGCGCTGCGCGCGTCGAAGCGATAACGCGCGCGCGCTTAAATGAAAGTTAGGAAAAAAAGGTGCGCGGCGCCGCGCGCGCGTTAGAAAGTGAAAGTCTAATGAGGTGATTATGCGCGCGCTATACAATTAAGGTAGTGATCAGTATGTACTTGCGGGGTATTAGCGTGTTTCTTGGTGTGTTTGTTATATTCTAGAGTCTGTGGGGTTTATGTGCAGGCAATGCGCGTTATATGAACAAATGATATGAGAGATATCACCGGACGAAACCCGGGGTAACACTGAGAGTATGTACTTAATGGAATATTTTTGTGTTCTTCGTATTATCTGGTGTTTTTGTTTTTATGTTTTGAGGGGTGCGCGTTCGCGCGAATATGATTGAGTGATGCGCGGGCGTGCGGAATATGGTCGCGCGCGCTAATCGTCTTGCGCGCGCTCAGGCTCGTCTTCATCGGGTTCAACGGTTTCATACGCTTCTAGTTCGTCGATGCTCTCGTCGTCTACTCCAGTCATTTGGGTTACCGATACGCGCTCCTCGCTACGCGGGTAGTAAGGAATGACGCGAAATGCGGCGAACCGAAGTTTTGAGATCGCGCTGTCCAACTCGGCCAACATATATGAGCCTCCCTTCGTGCGACGCACTACGATCATAGGTCCCAAATAGCGTGGCTTCGTCTTCTTGCTCAGCTCGTATTCGACTTTCGAGTTGCATACCAATACTAAGGCACCGGGTTCGAAGTCGTGCGATTTGATAGACGCGCAGAAGCGTCTCTCAAAATCGCGTATGGACTTGTAGCGCGCCGCGACTACTTTATCCCTAATCGCGTTAATATCTTCTATGCGCTTCTGCAATTGGCGCGCGCGCCATGCTATAAGATCAGTAGTGGTGAACGCGCCTCGGCTTGGTAAGGGCGCGAGGAACGTCGCTTCTGCAAGATCAAAGGGAAATATCGGCTCGATGCCATGCATCATGAAATAGGGCGATAAACCCGTCGCTTTATGAATGGTGATGCGCTCGGCCCAGAAAACTGAATGAACTACCTGATACCAGCGAGAATCATCTCCATCGCAGCTTTTAATGATGGCCTCCCGGACATCGCGGTGTCGTCTTTCGACTATACCGTTTGCCTGAGAATTATATGGCGAGATGCGGATCGGGTGAATCCCGTATTTGCGCGCGAGTTCGTCTACTGCGAGCCTATATGCGGGCGCATTGTCCGTCACTATCTCTGTGATCGGGCCCCACCTACACAAGAGCTCCTCGAAAATAAAAGCGGTTAGCGCGTTAGTATTTTCTTTGCGCAGCATGCGCCATTCCGGATACGACGTTAGTGCGCATCGCGCTTGCACGAGGTATCCATATCCGCCCGCCCTGGGCATCTTCATCGTGTCGATGTGCGCTTTGCGAAATAGACCTCCTGGTATGGGGACAATTGGAGGAATATGCAGCCTCCTCGTTTGGCGAACTTGGCATTCGTGACACGTTTGTCCGTACCATTTGATGTCTTCGATGATGCGCGGCCACCAAAAGCGTAGCCGTAGGCGCGCGCTGACGGTATAGATACCCTTGTGCCCTAAGTCGTCATGCGCCTCCTTGAGAACGCGATAGCGCTTGTTTGGAGGTAACACAAGTTGGTGTTTGCCGTGCGATGCTCTGCGCCATAGGTTGCCTTCCAGAACGAAATAACGCGCCGCGTTGCTCACGAACTTCTCGAATTCTTCACCTGAAACGTCAGTGGGTCTTTCGCGCATGGTAAGAAACTGTTCTATAGTGGTCATCAGCGCGTCTTGCGCGCGCGCCGCGTCCGAGCGCGGAATATCTGGTTCTGGTTCTTCCGTCTGTGCGACATCAAAATATACGCGCAACGCTGGTACGCGCGCGCTCTGCGAGATGAAACATGTGCGATGTGCTTCGTGGCGTATGTCACCCGAACCACCAGCTATACGATGCGTGCGATCATTCAGAAGCGCGATAGCGAACGAGTATGCGCGATCAATCCAATCCTCATGATTATCGTCCTCTATGGGATCTTCCTCGGCGACTAGTCTCCTTGAGAGGCCATCAACGCCTTTATGCTTTTGCGCGGATACATGAACGAGTTTGAATGAAAATAAAAGGATACCCGCGATCCATCGGTTGATGGTCGCGTTAGGCTGCAAGTCCGGATTATTGATCATACCTTTGATATACTTCGCGTCTACCTCCACCGTCAGATTCTTTACCCCGAAGATGTATACGCGCACCGCGCGCAACGTGCGGAAGAGTCCAAAGAGTTCTAGCTTTGCTTGAGAGTAGCGCCTTTCCACGTCGTTTAGCGCGATTGAGCCAAATCGATTTGGATAGCGCTTTCCGTCTTCGCCTATCTGCAGCAAGATAAATCCTACAGCGATATTGGAAGTATCGACTGCTAGAATGACTTTGCGCTCGCTATCATAGTCGATGCGCCTTAGTGCGGGCGATTCTAGAATTGAGTCCTTGAGAGTCTGCATGGCTTCGCGCTGTTCAGGGCCAAATATAAATGGCGCGTCTTTCCTGGTGAGGTTAACTAGCGGGCGCGCGATGCGCGAGAAATCGCGAATGAATATGCGCAGGATGCCGCAAGTTCCTAAAAATCCGCGCACTTGCGACTGATTGGTGGGTTCTGGCCAGTCGCGAATCTTCTGTACCTTGGATTCTTCTGGTACGCGCCCTTCAAATGTGCATTTGTGTCCGACGATGATTGCCGTAGGCGCGGCTAGAACAAACTTTGATGCGGATACGGTTGCGCCTACGTTCTCTAGGCACTGTAGAATGCGATTGACAACAATGCAATGCTCCCAGATGAAGCGCCGGATTCCTGCATTTTCGGGTATTGTCTCGTAAGAACCGTCTTCGCGCTGATAGCGCGTTCGCACTGATTTGATCGGGACATCATCCACGAATGGCGACGTGAATTCTGGAATCTCGTGTTGCAGGATAAACGCGGTATCGCCTTGGTAAACCTGTACAGCATTAGCATGTCCTTGAGGAAGAGTGGTTAGCCGATGGGGACCCAAAGGCGTTCCAAAGGTTGTCAAGTCGCACGAGTCTACGTGAAGCGCGCGCTGGTCATAACCTGAATATAAGTCCAATATTGCGTACACCGCGTATCCAGCGAACGCTTCTGCGAGAAGTTCAACAAAAGGCGGAAGCGACGCGTCACAAATTGTTACTGCATTAAGCGGCTGCAAGTCGTGAACTAGGCGCAAGGATTTCCCATCTTTCTTTACTATGCAGAACCAGCGCGAGCGATACGCGGCCGTTGATGGTTCATATACTCCGGACGAGATCTTCTCCTTGATAATGCGCACTACTTCATCTAAAGTGGCTGGTGGAATTGGAATATTGCGCTGAGACCAAGGCATGTGCGGAACCATAGGAATCTTGTATGGCGGGAAGTAGGTCTCGTTGAGGCGCCCGCGCTCTGAGGCGTCCCATGCGAATGCGAGTTCGTGTACGCGCACGAGCCAGTGCACTAACTTGAGTTCTTCTGGCCATAGCCAATTTGCTGGGTCAAGGTCTAGTTTATCTGCGCGCCTGCGTAAAGCGCGCGCCTGGCGTGAATTCTGGGGGATGGGTAGGTAAGTCGGGTAATCCTGCTAACGGGTCATCTGGCAATTGGCGCACTACCCTATACTCTGCGGGCATAGTGGTAGGTACCGTACGCACTTTCTTCGCGACTGGTTTATAAACCAGCGCGTGAAGTACGGGATCATAATAATAAAAAGAATTGAAGGCGTCGATAGTCGCCTTATCTATAACGGTCTGCGTGGATGTTAGATGCGCGTAACGCGTCGAATACTGCGGGATAGAAGAGGAAGGAAATTGATGCGTAGAGACTAAAGGTAATGCGTTGTTGCTCCTTAAGAGCGAAGAATGGGACGTGCTATCCGCGCGCGCTGTGCGTGGCGCGTTAGGCATGATGCGAGAATGCGAAACTTGATGCGATAAGGAAAATACTTGGGAAGGCGAATGCTTAAGGGCTTCTCCCCGCGAATGCTGCAGATCATCGATACTTAAAAACCCTGTTCCTCCTCCTTGAGCGCGTGCGAATGCGCATGACTCGCGCACTTCGCGTCTCTTGCGAGCTGTCGCTTGACCCAAGGTAGGGTTGGAATGTGCAGTTCTTTGCGCGCGTTAGGATCAGTTAGTATGAGATCCTGCTCCCCGTCGGGCAGATCAAATGTGCGACACGAGGTAAGCTTAAAGAATGGGCGCCCTAGTAAAACTTCAAAGGTCGCGCGCTCGATAACCTGGACTTGGAAGTATAAGGGTCCTGCGCCAAAATCAAGCGGGACGTTCTCTATGACTCCTAGCGTCGCGTCGCGTGACGTGTTCACCGATTCCATATTGAGGCTATGGTCCAACCTGAGCGGTACGCCGAGCTCTTTCCATACTTCCCTTGGCATGACTACTACTTCCGCGCCTTGATCTAAGACGCAGGTGAGAGTGCGCCCTTCCAATGTCTTGGCGCGAATACAGCGCAGGGGCGCGAAGTGATCCGCGACGATTTTACCGTCGTCGCTTCGCATGCGCACATCCTCATATTGCTTTAGCCATTGGTCGGTTGCGGGGTGCCCTGATAATTCGTGCACAGATACTGCACCTACTGTGACGCGCTTCTTGGTCGTAAGTTCGCGGAAATGTTGGCGAACGTCGGGAGATACAGCTAATAATTCCCTTACTGGGATATTGAGATTGGAATCGAGAAGGCGCTCGACAACGCGTTTGTCGGCCTCCTTGTCTTCGAGCGCGAATGCATAACGATATGATGATGACTGTGCTGGTGCTTGGGTTGGTGTTGATGACGACGATGGTGGCAATACTGAAGATTGAGATGGGGATGACGACGATGACGATACTGGCGCAGACGATGATGGTGTTGACGATGCGGGCGAGGCGCCCTTAGGAGGCGCCTTGGCGCTTGTTGGCGCGCTTATTGGCGCGCTTAACGGCGCTACTTTCGCTACCTCTTTTCCTTTACCTTTGTCAGACGAAGCCTGTATTTCGGGAGAGATTATCTCCTCCTCTACCGTGGCTTGCCTAGATGCAGGTCTCGGACGCGCGCGCGTTTCGCTGGGTATTTCTACACCATCGAAGCGCACACTTTTACCTTTGGCATTGCGCTTCTGGTCGCGCCTTGCAGCTACATAGGCTATCGCTTCTGTCATGAGATCCACCATCTCGTCGTCCTCTTCGAGTTCCGTTTGCGCGACTGTGTGCACAAACGCAGATGAGCCTACATCAATTACCGCGTCGATCTCGTCGGACGCGCGATAGAATAGTCCCGCTGTCGCGCCTGTACTAGCGGTCGTATCCGGTGTCGCGCGACTTGCGTGATGTCGATCTAGACGATCCTTGAGTAATCCTCGGCCTGGAATCCAATCGCCATTTGGCAAAACAAGCTTGCGTGTCTCTTCGCTAACCTTACATTTACCCACGTCAATATACCTTTGTTTCTCTGCGCAACGAGGGTAGTAATGTTCGAGACTGCCGCAAAAGGCGCAGTCATTGAACGTAGGCGCGTCGCGCTTATATTCACGCTTGGTTACTGTGCCTTGCGCGGGCGATTGCGCTGACGTGGTAGCTGTGACTAGGTTAGTGAATGGCGCTGCCGTAGGCGCGCTAGGCGTCGCGCTTGCTGCAGGCGCATTCGCGGGCAGAACGAAATGTCCAGCTGTAAAGACGTCCATGAACGGGTATGGATCCTGCAGGTAGTGATCAGGAAATTTAATCATTAGGCGCGTGCGTATTAGCGCCTGAGTATCCTTGGGAATCCCTTCCATGAATATGCGATCGCGCTTGGCTTTACCAATGCGATCTTCTGCCAATAGCGGTTGCATGACTTTCTTGAACGCGCGAAGGTAGTTGCTTAACTCCTGGTACGAGGGCATCGTCTTGTTCGCGTATTCGTGCACGATGGCTTGTAGGTCCGAAAGCGTGTAGCGCCTTTTGCCATCCCATCCGGGATACATTACCTTGACTTCTTTCATGAACGCGTTGTAATCGCTTACTTGCGCCTCCGGCATTCCGCCCCATAATTCTCGGTCATCGCGCTCAAGGTAGCGGATGATACCCTTAATGCAATCGAGACCTTGTAGACCTACGTCGTCAGCGAGCTGCTCGTATAGGTCGATAAAGTCAGCGAGGCTGTCGGTTGTGCCATCAAATTTAGGCGCGTCCGTTGTTCCACGGACAGGCATTCTGGTTCTTACTGTGGACATGACGGGCGGTTGGGAAATTGCAGGCGCGGGGATCTTGTGACTGACAGGTGCTTGGCGCGCGTACGCGAAAGGAAGGTTTGATATAACGGTACCGCCTGGGATTGAAAATGGCGCGCGCGGGGTTTCTAAAGCTTCTTGCTTGATCTTAGGTATTCCCGTTGTAGGAAGCGCGTTCTCGCGCGCAGGAACTACTGGCGCGTTAAGTGGAGTGTCGCTAGAGTCGTCAAGCTCGGTTAGCGCGCTTAGCGCTGACAGGTTAGAAGTATTAAAAGGAGGTTGATTGGGCGTGTGGAGGAATGCTCCGGGAAGTTGGCTCCTTGGGTTATCTATTGCTTCGAAGCCGTCGGATGACTCTTCCTTGACGGATTCTTCAGGCGAGGGCGTGACTGGCGATATCAGTTGTCTAGGCGCGCGCGCGAAGAGTGCTGGATCTGGTCGCGGAGGTTCTGATATATTGCGCGAACGACCGCGCGTGTGTTGAATGAATAAGGGTCCTGGTATAATGGATTCTACCGCTCTGTCGAATGCGGCGATGGCTTCTTCTCTGGCTATGCGGCGACTGTTGGGTCTGAGGCGCCGACCTTCTATCTCAGAAGTGTCCCTCGCGGTGGGCTCCAGTTGTAGATGAGGAATCTTGACTATACGTGAAAACACTTAAAACAAAAGGGGTGCTCAACAGCAAGACCGGGATACGAGACAACGACTCGACCCAAAGGACAACCACTGAGAGAAGTTCCTCGAAATAAAGTGGAGGGAAACTCTGTGAGCTAGGCGGGCGCTAATAGGCGCGAGAAGATAACGCGCGCGAAGGCGCGCGTGCGCGAGGCGAAGGCGCGCGTGATGCGCGCGTGAGCGGGAGGTCCGAGAATGCGCGCGCGCGAAGCGAAGGCGCGCCTAAAGCGTTAGAGGCAAGATCTTACTGAGGAGTGAGTGCAAAGGTGGAGGATTGACAGGAGGATATGATCAGATAACAAGTGGGGAGGTGATCTATTCACTTTCCAGTACACAAAGATAAGGGAAAAGTAAGTACCAGAACCAAAGGAAACCCTTCTGTATTTAAGAATGGAGAAGGCGCGCTTCCGAGCGCGCTCCTGAACCGAGTAACCATATCAAATCTAACTATAACTAAGTTTAAATAAACTTTCCATAAGTAGCGCGGATGTCGGACCGAAGATTTTATTAGTTCAATGGATAAGATAGAAATAACGCACCAGCGAATCAGTAAGGACATGGGACGGATGGACGGACGATAGCGCGAAGACCTATGGGGAGGCGCGCGAACGCGCGCGTGCGTAGGTAAGGCGCGCCTAAGTGCGCGCGAGTTCGGATAAGGCACGCGCGAGTTCGCGCGAGACTGGTCCTTAGGAGTAGAGCTGTAACATATAGGAATGTATGGTTAAAGGCCGGATATTCGTCATTGAGACGTGCGAGTCTCTACAGCGGCTTGATGCGCATGCAACTGTGCAAGCCGCCAATTTAAAGGCCGTCTATGTGGTATGTCAGTGTTTGAAGTTACCGAATTCTTATTCAATTCCTCGCTTGTACAGGACTCAGATCAGTATCCCACTGTTTCGGTAAGGGTTATTCTTGGGCTGCCGAGTATCTGTAGTGTTTGATAACACCTCACTCAAATGATTCCAGCATACTTCTTTGATTGTGCCGACCGGGTGGAAACAAGTGGCTGTCTACACAGATCAGGACCTCGTCACTCGTAAGGTGTTTCAGGTATGTATGCAACATTCAAGATGAACATGGTCGTGATTTTTGGTAAAAGGTCGATCCAACGAGCACACTCTTCTCATCAAATCATAGCTCCAGTGCCAGTGTATTTGAAGAAAACGAGCTGTTCATGTCCACCATGAGTTCTCTTAGCGAAGGACATTGGATGTCAGACGTGAATTCCTTGGTGCTTGACGCTCCCTCTAATCCAGCGGCATCTGCGTCTGGCAACATCCCGGACCGAACCACTTTCCTTGACTCGGAGGTGATCCCTAGTACCATTGCCGCAACGAATAACACTCTTTCTCCGACTCATTACCAGCAGGGTGCAGTATATGTGTCGTGCAGTCCGCAAATCTTCACAAAGGGTATTACATATGACCACGATTTTCTGCAAAAGCACTTTTGCAATGCTTATGTCACGATCAGCGACGCCAAAATTTTGGCTAAAAATTATCTCTGCTCCCGCCCTCATGTTCCTATTGGCCAATTCAAGACGTACTGTACGCAGGCCATCGTCGAGATGTTGACTGTTGCTGCCAGCGTCGGTCAAGCAGTAGAGCTAGGTGGGCATGACCTGACTGATGTTTGCCTCAACATGCTTATGTTATAGCAGGGTTTCGCTGTAGTAAAACCGGTCACACCAAACAACTGAATCTTCAGATTGATGCCGTCTCTCTTGTACGTTTTTAATTTGGTTTATGTAGCCTGAATGACACTCACATGCACCTGCAGGTATCCAATGAACGGAAAGCATTCATGAAGTCTATAAAAACTTTTGCGATCTCCTTCGTCGACTACCCAGACAGAGAGCGTTTGGGCGGATATAATATCCAGAACATCGATGTGACAACAACTGAATACATCAAGATGCTCACCGGCTTGACAAGTGCGAACAGTGTTGTCACTTCGATCGCATTTACATGTGACAATCAAGGGGTATTGTTTCCTGTTTCGAAAGCGACTAATTATTGATTTTGGATATTCAATTAGAGGCCATACTGTCGGTGGATTATCATTGTGTTACTCACACATCGTCTGTTGCGACCCATTCAAAACCGTAGTGATTCGTTGCTTGATCTGTTCCTGGATGATTACCATACCTTTCTGGAACACCTTCTCTCTGTCATTTGCGCAATGATAGGTCACATTCACTGATTTATGCTCTTCAAAACACGAAACTTATTTTTATAGTTGGTGATGGTGCTCAGAACCCGCTTCCCTGGTGAAGTTCCGAACAATTTTGCCAAGGAGGCGTTCATGGACGAGGAGGCTCGACAACTGGCCCTCTTCAGGTCATTCCGTAACAGTGGGGTCCCACAAGCCATTGAACTGAACACCTGGCTCACAACACCCAATGGCTGGCGTCATGACCTGTGAGTGTTTTTTTTAGGCTCGCCAGTCTAACTCCATGATCTGGACAGCCAACACAGGCTTGTATTAGGGAACAGCCTGAGAGGTCCGCACTGAACTTTTGGAAGGGTTTCACATGTACAGTACAAGTCATAGTATCACAGTCACAGTGCACCAGTACAGCCGTCATGTAAATATATGCCAATCATGATACTGTTAGTTCCTTTCCACTATGAAATCATAATGTCTGGCCCAGACTCACATAGTAAATCCGTTGAGAAAAGTAAGTTTTGTGGGCACCGTGGAGTATCGGAAGACCATCGGAAGATTTCGGATCATCGCAGCAAACCTTGATAACAATCTGCTCCATTGTGTCTCAATCATCCTCAACAGGCTGCACACACTGCAGCAGTCCATACTCTGGTGCTTATTTAATTTCAGTGTTCTAGAGGCTGCTAGGCAAGATCTCAGCCCTCGACATAAAATATAAATGAACAACATAGTGCATTCTAGATAGTCTCAAAAAGATCATCCAAGATGGCTGACCACCACCGTGACAACAGTCTGTCATCTAAAAAAGTCTGTAGCATTCCTCCATGTCCTTTAGAGTCAGCACATCTAAACTTCTCTTTTTTTAGCGAAGCTAGGTTGTTGGATGTCAATCCCAATCACTCTGGTCCTTCCTATCTCGCAGTCTCTCAGAGGTTGCCTGGATTGCCCTGAAGTGGCAGAATCTTGTTCCTCATCTTGCTTGCAATGTGAAAATTTATCACGGTTTTCATCATGGACGGACGTCTGCATTACTTTGTCCTGCTGGCCTGACCTGGTGTTATCAGTGTGTGGGATCTTGTTTGTTTACTTGGTGTACACAGTACTGATGACATGCACAAAGCCAGGCTACCCGTCTCATGTGCCATCCTTGTTGATTCCGTATTGCTTGATCCGTGGAAGTAGGTTTCTTACAGTAGACTTCACTCGTGAGTCAATTGGTTCTCAGGCTCTATGTCAGCGGCTCTTTACAGACACCAACACAGCTTCTACGCGGCGCAAACTCAAGGACCTTACTATCTACGACGTGAGCTCCAATTCGCAGAAGACCATGGGCGCAGGGTTTGATGGTGTGGTCAACAGCCTTGAAGCAAACCCAGTTCGTCGCGGGTAATGTACATATTATGGTAGAGTATGGTTCCAGCGACCTCGTGATGTTGTTCAGCGGTGGAAGCACAGGCCCCGTCTCGTATAAAAGGACACTGTCCTCATCAACATCTAATAACTTAGACGACCTACAATGAACTACCCCCCGCAATTAGCAATGCAACCTAGTTCAACTTGACTAGGTTACAATCAATTCTCCCAATGACCCACCTCCTCCAGCATGTCCTTTGGAATGCCCATGACCACCAATCCCGGCATCTCCCAAATGAACGGTGCAAACATGCCCATGAATCCCCCGTCATTCTAGTATTCTAGGCAATGCCTTTCTCGCCCTGCTTGTCTCCCACAAAGACAGCAAATGTGCCTGCCACCGCATTCGCCAAAATCCCTCTCCCCCATCCAGATTATCCTTCCCTGTTGGCTCAGAGGGAAGTACCAGAAAACCACCTTATAGCTATGAACAACGTTCTGAAGTGCAGAACCCCGTACACAACCCTGCCAACCCCTTCCAGATGACCGTGCTTCAGCTTTGAACAGCTTCTGACATCAGAGTGGACACAGGTACTTAGGGTGGGCGTTGGGAGTATCCTCGTAGATTGTCTGATGGATTCCACGACGATTGAGCGGACTGCTGTTGATAAGCGTACCAACGAAGAGATGTAAGTTTGCCTGTCTCTTGTATGTTGCATCAGTTGAAAATTCTCTGCAGTAAAGAGAATCAACCAGTGTTCTACCATGCGTATGAATATGTGCGCGGGCAGAAACTCGGTGTTATTCGGTTAAAACAGTTCAGAACGCATCGCAAAAGATGGCTTGCGCGAAACGCTTCACCCGTGTCATCTGCCCATGCTCATCAAGCCCAGGCCTTGGCTCAACCATGACCGAGGTGGATATCTCTACAATTGATGTGAGTATACCCGCCAGCCTTTATCAACGGCTCACTAACATTGGTGCCAGTGATATCTACACTTTCATTATTTTCGAGTGATAGCTCGTACATTGCTGGAACAAATGGCTACTCGAATGGCATTGTTCCTATGCTTCGCGCATATGATGCCACAGCACGCTATGTTGATCAAGGTGGCAACAAGCGGCCGGGAGCTTTCGCGATCTACCTTGAACCATGGCACCCTGACATCTTCGATTTCCTCGACCTGAGCAAGAACCATGGTAAAGAGGAGTCGCGCGCCCGTGACTTGTTCTACGCACTGTGGATTCGTGACCTGTTGTATGTGTTCGACTGTAATCCCCCTAGCCACCCTAACTCTCCCTTATCAGCATGAAACACGTCGAATCCAATGAAAATTGGTCGCTGTTCTGCCCAAACGAAGTGCCTGGTCTTCACGAGGTTCATGGCGAGGAATTTGAGGCTCTATATGAGACGTACGAGATAGAGGGACACGCACAGACGGTCATTCCAGCTCAAAAGTTGTGGTATGCTATCCTTGAAGCTCAGATTGAGACTGGTGGTCCTTTCATGGTGTACAAAGATTCCGCTAACCGTACATCAAATGACTTTGTGGCACTTTCCTTGCTCACAATCATCCGTAGGCAAATTGAACCAAAAGAACTTGGGCACCATCAAGTTGTCCAACTTGTGTACTGAAATAATAGAGTACTCGTCGCCGGAGGAAACCGCCATTTGTAACCTTGCCTCTCTTGCTCTCCCTACTTTCATCTCAAACGGCAAGTATGATTTCCAAAAGCTTCATGATGTTGCGAAGGTCGTCACCTGCAACCTGAATCGCATCATCGATGTTAACATGCGCCACCGTCCCATTGGTCTTGGTGTCCAGGGTCTCGCAGATGCTTTCATGATTCTCCGTCTACCATTTGACTCACCGGAGGCAAGGCAACTCAATTTTCAGATCTTTGAGACCATCTATCACGCTGGACTCGAGGCCAGCTGTGAGGAAGCTGAAATAGATGGGCCATACGAGACTTTCAGGGGTAGTCCTGCCGATCTCGGTCAACTGCAGTATGATCTCTGGGGTGTCACTCCCTCTGACCTTTGTGATTGGACCAGTCTCAAGGAAAAGATCGCACAAACTGGATTGCGGAATTCATTGTTGGTTGCACCCATGCTGACTGCATCAACTAGTCAAATTTTCGGTTTCAATGAATGTTTCGAACCCTACACCAGGTACGTTTGACTTCCTTGTCACGTTGTGCAAGCTGACGCGTTCGATTAGTAATATCTACACTCGTCATGTCCTTGCTGGTGAATTCCAGGTTGTATGTCCCTGGTTGCTCAGGGACCTTGTCGATCGTGGGCTCTGGAATGACGACATGAAGAACATGATCATTGCTCATAATGGCTCTGTCGCCAACATCCCCAGCATACCAAATTATATTAAAGCCATTTACAAAACCATTTGGGAGATCTCACAGAAGAAGGTTATCGACCTCGCTGCTGACCATGGAGCGTTCATTTGTCAGAGTCAGAGTTTGAACATCCACTTGCAGTCGCCTACTGTAGGCCAACTGACTAGTATGCACTTCTATGGCTGGAAGAAGGGCCTCAAGACTGGGATGTACTATTTGCGTACTCGTCCGGCAGCGCAAGCCGTTCAGTTCACTATTGACCAGAGCGTGCTCAAAGCAGCCAAGGTGCAACAGGGCGAATCCGGCAAGGCTGCCACTGGCATTCCTACCCCTTCTGCATCTCCATCCCCTCTTCGCCGAGTTCCTCCACCATCTAATTCGAATGACAATGGTGTTGCACTGAGTTTGTCAGGCCCCCACTGCCATGATCGCAGTCTCGACCAGACGACCCCAGTTCTGTGAGTCTTTTTCGTCACTGCAAAGACGACGTATGGCGGTCCTCATTGCAAATACAATTTCTTTCCATTTTCTCACATGCGACATTTTTAGCATATGGCTCTTCGGGCTGCCGTGTCTTCCCTTCAGCGATACAAAGCTCTTAGGACTCGACGTTCTCGGTAGTGATGTGCACGGCCCGGCTTCAAGCCATGGGCCGGCCCAAGCCAGGGGCGAGCTGAGCTCGGCCAAAGTCATGGCCTGACCACGGCCTAGGCCCTGGCTTGTGTTGAAAAGCCGGAGCCGGCGGCTTTATGTACTACACAGTACAGACTATCGAGAAGACTTTGCGAAGGCACCGTTTCACGCACAGAAAGGTATGAGGATTGTGAATTTTATGCTACTTGCCTCATTTCCATACACGGCCAGGATGTGAGGCTGTTTGCTTCCACGCCTCCAGCACCGTTACAACAAGAACGCGCCCGCGCTCGAATCTGACTATCTATCCTACACGAGTGCGTGTATATTGTTGGTTTTCCATCCTTCGAACGTCCGTCTCATGTTACTTTAGTGTTCGAAGCGTCCCTTTTCATCACAATCCTGATATTTTACATTGACATAAAAGGTATCCATGCTTACAGTACTGATACGTCGTTCTTGTTCCACCTTGGAAAAAAATTCTAACGATCGGGACGGTCCATACAGACAGTGACGTTCTCTGATCCCACCAGCTGGTACGTGTATGGAACGCACCCATTTCACTGATTCCTCCTGATATCCAACAGCTTCCTCATTTCGTTCAACTCCCGCCATGCACTATCCAAGCACCTCATATACTCTTCCAACTTGTGCTCCCTTCGTAACAGAATCAAGTTCAACCAACACTTTTGTTCTTCTGTCGTGTTGATCGGCTCATGTGGCAGCGCCGTACGGTGGTGAGCAACACGGTATTGGGCGATTTGCGTCGTGGCATTCCAGATTGCCTACCTTTCGTTTAGTCTGTGACGGTTGGATTCAATATTTTTACTTACAATTGCCGAGTCAGTGATGATCAGTGGCCCTGGTATCGTTGTAAGATCAGGGAACATAAGTAGCTAGTAGTTTGGTGGGATCAGACTTGTCTGTTCACAACACGTTACAGATCTACTTACAGATTGCACGGATTGATCATTTTGTCCTTGAATGCTGAACCGATCGTTCTGCAGTTGAATGTTTTGGTCCATGGACTCAATGTCGGTAGTAGCGATCTCTCAGATTATTTTGATAAGTAGTTGAAGAGTTTGGCATACTAGTTTGCATGTGTCCTACTAGCATTTACGTAACGGCGCCTGCACGCCATAGCGTAGTCAGCCAATTAAAACTTGTTTTATCGTTTATCCTGTCACACCATTCTGCTAAAGTTTGTATATTATTTTGTCATATAATGACCGTACTGAGGAGTTAATACACATTTCTGTCGGAGTTGTGACCTTCTTATAATACCTTATCCTGTCATGCCATTCTGCTAAAGTTTGTATATTATCTTGTCTTATGACGACCGCACTGAGGAGGTAATGCACATTTCTGTCAGAGTTGTGACCTTCTTACAATACCTTATCCTGTCACACTACTTTGCTCACACCTGTACATTATTATATATTATCATATAACCGCACACAATGTGATAAAATTCTGGTCTAATTTTGTCAATCCTATCTACAAAAACAATGCTCTCCTCAATTTCCTGATGTAAGATACTCCCACGACACGGAGCATTGAAAGCCCTCTAAAAGCTGTTGGGATTGGATGTAGCACCCTTGACTTATGTATATGTCTGCACAGTGGATAACACAATCAGCTACCATTTCGTGGTTGCCGGTGGCGAGATAGAGTGCCCTAGCAGCTTTGAGAATCTTCATTGAGTCTGTGAGCTGGGAGAGAGTGAAGTAGAGCCAGCTGAGATGCCACAAGCAGTCTGCTTTGAGCTCATACGTGGAGGAGTTCTTGACGACATCCAAAATAGTGGGGGTTAGGGTAGTTGGGTGAGGAAGATGACACCTCAAGCAAGCCAAAAATTTTGAGCAAGTGCGAGAAGTCTCTTCAGGGATATGGGCGAGGTCGAAAGCAATGACACACTCAATGTTGAAGTGATCCGAGATAATGACATTAGCATGACCGTCTTGTTCTTCCGAACACTGCTGGACAGTGCCATAGTAGAAGGTGCGTATTTCTTGCAAACGTGTGGGGTCAGGTACTGGCAACAAATCTTGCACATAATGTCAAATGGGTGCGAGTACCTTGATGAAGTTGTCTTGATGATAAACAAGAGATTGCATGCATAGAACATCACATATAGTGTTGATTTCTTGGAGCGATGGCAACAAATCGCCAGCCAGGTTGTCATTAAGACCCTGGGGCAAGAAGGCGATTATGGCTAAAGTACGACAACCATCCTCGCCAAGACCCTGGATGGATGGCGAGTTGAGTGATAGCTGCATGGTGTCTGACAAGCTTTGCAGCTTTCCCTTGCCGGGGTTGAGCACGGCGCTGTGCCGATCATTCCATCTCTTCAGTAGTATGGCTGGAGACAAGTCATTTTGCCGCGCAGTGTGTGCGAGCAAATTAATGGAAAGAGGGTGAAAATCCAACTCCCTGAGTAGGTCCTTTATTTCTTCCTTGGCATCGCTGCAACGGGTGCAAGGATAAGTTTGAAAGAACACTCTTTCCACAGAACTCAAGTCCAATGGCGGAATGTCCATCATTCTCCATAATACATCTGTTGCATTCCTTCGACTGCGTGACGTGAGGATCAGGATGACGCCACGGATGTCTGCAATCTTCGCAATTGCTGGTGGTATTTTTTCGAGCGCTGACAATGCACTGGCCTCTTCGAAGGTCTCGGCATTATTGAGGACGACAAGGGCACTAGCGGAATGAAGAAAGGTGGATATCGAGCGCAAAGGATCAGCACCGGTGATCTCTATACCAAGGGCTCCCGCGAAATGAGTCATGAAAGTTTCAAATGTGATAGTCGAAGGATCTAGATCATCATAAGCCACAAAGAAGCGCC
The DNA here is from genome assembly GCF_016647785.1 of Suillus fuscotomentosus. Lineage (NCBI taxonomy): Eukaryota > Fungi > Basidiomycota > Agaricomycetes > Boletales > Suillaceae > Suillus > Suillus fuscotomentosus. The sequence continues at coordinate 112,384 of NW_024539610.1, forward strand.
GATCAGCAAATTTTTCGATGATAAGTGGCTCGTGAAGGATGGCTTTGGTGAGGGAACTCTTTCCCATGCCTCCCAGACCAATCAATGCAATGTGTTCACCATTGACAACGAGGGTCGTCAACTCCGCCACGAGATCATCACGGCCATAAAACATGGAAGGTCGTGATGGAGGCTCGATTGAGTGATACCTGACTGCATTTAGAGGATATCCACAACCCTCAGAAAATAACAACTTACTTTAGAACATTGGCACTAGTTGTATTGCTGTCGAGTCCCAAAGTAAGCCTTTCCACCTTCATGGCAATGCCAGCAATCGCTTCAGTCTTGAGATGTCATTCAGCAGTAGAAGTTCGGGTCGAGTCACAGAGACGTACATTGAAGAGTTTGAGGGCACTGCCTATGTCCTTTTCCCAACTAGCAATCTGGTCGCGATCAATCGTGGCAGAGAAGAACCTCTTCAACAATCCTTGCTCCTTCCTTGAGACCACCTTATTATTGATATCGTTAACTGACCTGCTTAGCATTGTTAGTTTCTAACGACAGTAGAATTGGGTTTGCTTACGAATTAAGTGTCAATAAAGCATGGACCAAATATCTTGGCAGATTGTCGTTGGTAGTGTCTTTGGTCACCCTCTTGAGGATTTCCCCGATGGTCTTACATTTATTGACTATTGCCCGGAAATCAGATTTGTTCTTGATCACCGACTATATGGACGTGAGGATGTTTTAACCTCATTTTCAAGAGAGTGACACCGATGCACCTGCACAACCATCAGGATATTGGCGACTGTTCTGAGTATACCTTTCGCCAGGTCACTAGGTACGACAGTTTGTACAGCGTTGATGCCTGCTATAGTGACATTCAGCAGTTGGCTCATATTTTTGGCCTGGGACTCCTGAATTTGAGAAGAGGGCTGTTTAGTATGTGGGTTGTTCTATCACAATGTTAGATCAAACAGTGACGCCTAAAGACGTTCCTTCTTGCCTTTGGTTTTTTGGATATTCTTAACTTTGTGCTTTTGGATAGCATCATCTCAGTCTGAAGTTCTGTGGTAGATCCTGGACCGTATTCCATTAGGTCTCAGTCGATTAGTGAGTGAACGTCGCTGCCTGCCTTGACTTGGATGCAAGCCACTTGTGTCGACGGTGAGAAACTGCACAGCATAAATGCATAGCATCCCAGGCCCCGGCACCTGATAGTACCCTAGGCAGGGAACCCTAAGCAGTAACTCTCTATTGGTTGATTAGTGATCATGCTTGCGCTGAGTTTTCGAAATTGCATGACCATGCTAGTACTGGTCGCATCCAAAACTACCTGCATGTGATCAAACAAAATATTCTTGACTGATCGTCTTGTTGTCTTGACATACTGGGGTATCAAAGTTCCGTACATGAAGGACACATTCTTTGCATGCACCTTCAGGGCCGCCCGAGTCGATGATATTTTCGAAGCATACTCCGATGATTATATAATCATCAACCAAGCAATTTGCCAAATCTACATCTATATGATAGAAAAGGAAGCTCTCTCCAACGTCGAAATCATTTTGAAGACATCTTGGCCACATCCATGTGCCAATCCAATGCAGTATGCATAGTACTTTCCAAATATGGTAAACAATAATTTATTTTCTCATGATATCGGGCACTGCCAACCTTTTTGCAAAATAGCTGTAACATTGTCTTTGTTCCCTCTGCTGTACTGCATCACGAAATACAACTCGTTATCATTGTGCTGCTTTGTTTAGGGTCACCAATGCATCCTCCCATGGCACATGCTGCCACTCCAATGTAAGCAGGGTTATTCTCATCACTACTTATCTTCCTCACAGACTCACAGTTGCCTCCCCCCAAATCCCAAACACCAAGCTACTGCCATACTTCACATCATCTTCACCTTGTTGAAGTTCCATTGCACGGTGTCTCCAAACAACGTCCAGCCTGTGTGTATTCTGGCAGCACCAGACATGCTGATGGGGCTTGCGCTGGTTACCGAGGAAAAATTCAATGTCACTTTAAGGCATCCCATCCTACACTGGTGGGAGGTCTGTTTAGGGACAAAATCATTGATTTGACCCTCACGTCGTGCTCATCTTGGCAGTATGGGAGCGGATGTTAGACAGGAAAAGGGGGTACAATCACTGATGCTGGTGCTGGCTAACCTACAGAACGGTCGTCCTCAGGGCCTCAACTTTTATCAATGCTACAACTGCACATATTACAGTGACCTATTTCCATATAATACGAGGGAACAGACGTGCATAATATCCCATATGATACGGGCCAGCGGACCATGGGCCCATGATAAAAATATCCTCGACTATGATGGATGGGCCGGGAGGCAAATTATTCCCGATGGAGGCGGGTGGGCCCATGCAGGGGATATATAGAGTAGATGAGTGGGCCGATGTACATGAATATTAGGTAGACGGGTGGGCCGAGGTAGTTGGATATTATGCAGATGGGTGTATTAAGGTAGATGTGTATGAGATAGATGGGTAGGTACTTGTTATCACATTCACGGGTGGGCCCAGACACATATTAAATTAGATGGGTGGGCCGAGGGTATTATACAATATTGTATTATACGGGTGGACCCAGACGCATATTAATTAGACCGGTGGGCCGAGGGTGTTGTATGGGATGTTGTATTAGACCGGTGGGCCGAGGGTGGTATAAAATATAGATGGGTGGGCCCATGTGTATCATAATTGTAAACACGATGGAGCTGAGGTAGTTGTACATCAACCAAATCAGAGGAGGTAATAAAATCAAAGTTACCAAGTTCCTGGAGCAGCAGGTGATCTCCTGACATGGCCTTTGATGGTGCACAGGTTGTCTTGCAAAATTTGGAATCCGGGGTGCGAAGCTTGTGTTACCCTATGAGAAGCCAAGTTCCGATTACCAACCTTTGGGTCAACCATACTCAGAGGAGGTAATAAATCAAAGTTCCCGAGTTCCCGGAGCAGCAGGTGATCTCCTGACATGGCCTTTGATGGTGCACAGGTTGTCTTGCAGAATTTGGAATCCAGGGTGTGAAGCTTGTGTTGCCCTATGAGATGCCAAGTTCCGACCACCCAAATTTGGGTCAACCGTACCGACTTCCAAGTTCCGGGACCCGGGAGTCGACAAATGAATATCTGATAACCAGCACACTTCCAATCAGGTAGTATTTCATTGAGCAATGAATCATCCAAGGGGTCTCTTATCAGACTCGGTAGTCAATATAGGCAAATGATAATGAAAACATGAAAGTTGTTATTATGCTATTTTTCAAACCCGAGACCCTGAAACCCATTGTTCAACATGTCCATTTTTCACTCACTGCACAAATCACCAAGTTTCGAGTGCCAAAGCGTGAAACTTGAAACCCAGTGTGCAACATGTCCATTTTTCATGTACATTACACAATTCATTGAGTTCCAAGTGCCGAGGGCCGAAACCCGAACCCTGAGACCCGAAAATATGTACACAACATGTCCATTTTTCACTCATTGCACAAATCACCGAGTTTTGAGTGCTGAAACCCAAAACTTGAAACCCGGCGTGCAACATGTTGATTTTTCATTTACATCACACAAATCATTGAGTTCCGAGGTCCGAGGTCAGAGACCTGAACCCCGAACCCCAAAAATATGTGCACAACATGTCCATTTTTTACTTGTTGCACAAATCACCGAGTTTTGAGTGCTGAAACCTGAAACTCAAAACCCGGCATGCAACATGTCCATTTTTCATTTATATTACACAAATCATCAAGTTCCGAGGGCCGAGGGCCGAAACCCGAACCCCGAGACCCGAAAATATGTATGCAACATTTCAATTTTTCACTTGTTGCACAAATCACTGAGTTTCAAGTGCCAAAACCCGAAACTCAAAACCGGGTGTGCAATATGTCCATTGTTCAATTATATTACACAAGTCATTAAGTTCCGAGTTCCAAGGGCCGAAACCCGAACCCCGAGACCCGAAAATATGTACACAACATGTCCATTTTTCACTCATTGCACAAATCACTGAGTTTTGAGTGCTGAAACCCGAAACTCGAAACCCAGCATGCAACATGTTGATTTTTCATTTACGTCACACAAATCATTGAGTTCCGAGGTCCGAGGTCCAAGACCCAAACCCCGAACCCCGAAAATATGTGCACAACATGTCCATTTTTTACTTGTTGCACAAATCACTGAGTTTCAAGTGCCAAAACCCAAAACTCGAAACCCGGCATGCAACATGTCCATTGTTCAATTATATTACACAAGTCATTGAGTTCCGAGCTCCGAGGGCCGAAACCCGAACCCCGAACCCCGAAAATATGTACACAACATGTCCATTTTTCACTCATTGCACAAATCACCGAGTTTTGAGTGCTGAAACCCGAAACTTGAAACTTGGCATGCAACATGTTGATTTTTCATTTACATTACACAAATCATCGAGTTCCAAGTGCCAAGGGCCGAGACCCGAAGCCCAAGACCCGAAAATATGTATGCAACATTTCCATTTTTCACTTGTTGCACAAATCACCGAGTTTCAAGTGCTGAAACCTGAAACTCAAAACCGGGTGTGCAACATGTCCATTGTTCAATTATATTACACAAGTCATTGAGTTCCGAGTTCCAAGGGCTGAAACCCGAACCCCAAGACCCGAAAATATGTGCACAACATGTCCATTTTTCACTCACTGTACAAATCACTGAGTTTTGAGTGCTGAAACCCGAAACTCGAAACCCGGCATGCAACATGTTGATTTTTCATTTACATTACTCAAATCATCGAGTTCCGAGTGCCGAAGGCCAAGGCCCAAAGCCCGAAACCCAACATCATGTACACAACATGTCCATTTTTCACTCATTTCACAAATCACCAAGTGTCGAGTGTCAAAACCTGAAACCCGGTACTTCAAATGGACACAAATTGTATTTGTATGTATTATCCATTGGTGTAGGGCTCAAATAACCTGGGAATTGGTACTTGGCACTCAGTGATCGGTGGTCAGTGGTTGGTACTTGGGACTCGGTACTCGGTACTCGGTACTCGGTACTCGGTACTCGGTACTCGGTACTCGGTTCTCGGGACTCGGTACTCGGTACTTGGGACTCGGGACTCGGGACTTGGGACTCGGGACTTGGGACTTGGGACTCGGGACTTGGGACTCGGGACTCGGGACTCGGTACTTGGTACTTGGTCCTCGGCACTCGGTGATTGGTGGTCAGTGGTTGGTACTCAAGACTCGGTAGTTTCTCCCTGATACCCACCAAAAAACCCACACCCACAAGGTGGGTGTGGGTATATCATGGGGTATGGGTGGGGGTAGTGCTACTCATACCCCGGGGTTCACCCACACTATTCCCTATCGGTACTCGGTACTCAGCACTCGGTGATTGGTGGTCAGTGGTTGGTACTCGAGACTCGGTAATCAATATAGGCAAATGATAATGAAAAATGACAGTTGTAGTCCATGTCAAGGTGAGTGATTTGGTAGTCTTTCCTTGTCATTCAGCAAAACATCAGCAATAATGAAAAAATGAAAGTTGTTATTATGCTTAACTTCCTTACCAAAGGTTGTAGTCCAAGTCCAGGTGAGTGTAGTGGTAGTCTTTTCTTGTCAATTGGTTATCTTGTTACTCATTACGCAGTACTTGGTACATGGTAATTGGTACTCAGTATTTAGTTTTGATACTCGGTATCTGGGAATCAGTAGTCAGCTTAATCAAGGTTGTAGTCCGAGTCTAGGTGAGTTTATTTGTAGTCTTTTCTCGTCCATTGGTTACCATGTGACCAAGATATAAGCTAAAGAAATCCAAAACATCAATAATGACAAATGAAATACATGTGTGCAGTAAGTGAGTCTAAAGATAAAGAATGAATATTAATAGCGAGACTTGCACATTATGTCGAGATATCCAACATGACAAGCCTGTGATGTGATCAGAGACCTGGAATAACACCCATATACATCCATTATAATAGCTTAAAAGCTTAGAAATATTCATGAAGGATTGATGTAATGATAGGCAAAATGATGTGTGGAGAGTGACAGTAGACATCTTTTATACAAAGTCACATTTATATATGATTCAGGCCAAAAATATCATTACAAATATGTAGGATAGATTGTAAACTACCTAAGGAACCCATACTGCCTACTGCCCTGAGGGTAGGGGGTGGGTAGAAGGGATATAGTGAAAATATGAGTTGACCCAGCATTAAAGTCCTACCACTGCTCAACTAACCATTTTCGATGCTTTGGGTCTTTGAAGTTTCCCACACTCAATTTCTTACCCATTTCACTTCCTCAGTACTCAATTCTTGGTTGATTTGTCTGTAAATTTATGTCTATGATACTTAAGATATTTGAAATGTACCCCAGGTTTCTGATTATGAAGATTCAATGTTTTGAAGGCATGGGCCCCTTATCAGGCAAAATGGCAAGTATGCACACTAGCTCACAAACTCCAGCCTATTGTGAGCTGATCTTGGTCATAAGAAGCAAGAATATAAGCTATGCTCATTATATATTAAAAGGTTGGATCATGGATGCAAGGGAAAGATACTGAAAATTGTGAAAAAATATCACAAGTGCAATTGTCTATGCTTTGTTCCTGGAGAAGGATCCCGTGTGTCCTGGGCTGGTTATATGATATATCTACTCCGAATATGCTCAGGAATAGACTCCCTACAGTCCTTGAGGTCCAGCTTTACAGGGAAAAACCCCCAGCGGGTGAACCACCAGAAGAGGGGGAGGTACACTATACAATAAAGGATTACCCTATGGTCCTCAGCTCCTGATACATTGTTTCTAATGTTGAATAGATGATTGAGATATAATTCCAAAGTCTGTTCACCTAGAAATGAACACATAGGAACATATTTTGTATTTTTATGTATATATGCAATATCCATTTAAGCACCAAGTCTCAACTACCGATTACCAAGTCACAACACTTGATAGTTGATAGTCAGTATTTGAGCTCCAAGTGCCAATATTGCCTACCAATATCTCAGTCAAATGATAACCAAACCAAGACCCAAGTTCCAAACCTGACTACCAAATACCAAATATCAGTACTCGGGACTCGGGACTATTGGCTGGAGTACCCAACTATTGATTCCCAGGTACCGAGAATTAGAACCAAGTACCAAGTACCTGACTACTGATTCTCGGGTACCAAGTATCAGAACCAAGTACCAAGTACCCGACTACTGATTTGAAGTACCGGGTTTCGGGTTTCGGCACTCGACACTTGGTGATTTGTGCAATGAGTAGATGGGCATGTGGCATACATGTTTTTGGGCTTCGGGTTTTAGGATTCTGCCCTTGGCACTCAATGATCTGTGTAATGTAAATGAACAATGAACATGTTGCACACCGGGTTTCGAGTTTCGGGTTTCGGCACTTGAAACTCGGTGATTTGTGCAACAAGTGAAAAATGGAAATGTTGCATACATATTTTCAGGTCTCGGGGTTCGGGTTTCGGCCCTCGGCACTCGGAACTCAATGAATTGTGTAATGTACATGAAAAATGGACATGTTGCACACTGGGTTTCAAGTTTCACGCTTTGGCACTCGAAACTTGGTGATTTGTGCAGTGAGTGAAAAATGGACATGTTGTGTACATATTTTCAGGTCTCAGGCTTTGGGTCTCAGCCCTCGGCACTCGGAACTCGATGATTTGTGTGATATAAATGAAAAATCAACATGTTGCACACTGGGTTTCAAGTTTCATGCTTTGGCAGAACTCGAAGTTGTTGATTTAGATATCACCCGAAACCTGAACACCTGAATGTCAAATTTTCAGTGCTGAACCCCCAACCCTGACTGCCGGGTGCTGAGTCCCGAAGTCCGGAACTCAGGATTTGACATTTGAGATGAACAAAATTTTTCAGACATGTTTGAATTAATCTACGTATATCTATAAACATTTCACTAACCCCTGAACCCTGAAAGATATTTTTGTTGTCTTACATACCAAATTCCGAGTTCCGAGTTCCGGGACCCCCGGACCCCCGAAACCCGGCAGTCCACAATTTCGGAGTTCGGGGGTTGGTAAAATGTGTATGGATATATGAAGGGTTGGTTTAAACATTTTAAAAGATGTCTCATATCAAATGTCAAGTCCCAAGTTTCGATTTCCGGGTTTCAAGAGTGCTGAGTCCCGAAGCCCGGAGTCCTGAAACCCGGAAATCAAAACTCGGGACTTGACATTTGATATGAGACATCTTTCAGAAATGTTTCAATCAACCTTTCATATATCCATACACATTTTACCAACCCCTGAACCCCGAAATTGTGGACTGCCAGGTCTCGGGGTTCGGGGGTCCCAGAACTCGGAACTTGGGAAATTTGGGGAGATCAATAAAATTTGATTTACCCATGTTTAAAATATATTTTTGTTCTACATACCGAGTTCCGAGTTCCGGACCCCCGAACCCCGAGACCCGGCAGTCTCGGGTTTCGGGGTTCGGGGTTCCCGGCACTCGGAACTTGGGGAGATTTGGGGAGATCAATAAAATTTGATTTACAATTGAGTTGATTGGCAAACACATTGACTTACCCATGTTTGAAATATATTTTTGTTTACACATACTGAGTTCCGAGTTCCGGGTTCCGGACCTCCGAACCCTGAAACCCGAGACCCGGCAGTCCACAATTCTGGGGTTCAGGGGTTGGTAAAATGTGTATGAATATATGAAAGGTTGAATGAAACATTTTTGAAAGATGTCTCATATCAAATGTCAAATCCCGAGTTTCAACTTCCGGATTTCGGGAGTGCCGAGTCCCGAAACCTGGAGTCTTGAAACCCGAAATTCGAAACTTGGGACTTAACATTTGATATGAGACATCTTTCAAAAATGTTTCATTCAACCTTTCATATATTCATGCACATTTTACCAATCCCTGAACCCCAGAATTGTGGACTGCTGGGTCTCGTGTTTTGGGGTTTTGGGGTCCAGAACTCAGAACTCGGTATGTGTAAACAAAAATATATTTCAAACATGGGTAAGTCAATGTGTTTGTCAATCAATTCAATTGTGAATCAAATTGTATTGATCTCCCCAAATTTTCCCAAGTTCCGAGTTCCGGACACCCGACACCCGACACCCAGCAGTCTTGGGTATCGGGTGTCCAGAACTCGGAACTTGGGGGAAATTTGGGGAGATCAATACAATTTAATTTACAATCGAGTTAATTGACAACACATTGACTTAATCATGTTTGCAATATATTTTTGTTTAGACATACCGAGTTCCAAGTTCCGGACACCCGATACCCGAGACCCGAGACTGCCGGGTTTCGGGTGTCGGGTGTCCTGAACTCGGAACTTGGGAAAATTTGGGGAGATCAATACAATTTGATTCACAGTCAAGTTGATTGACAAACACATTGACTTAACTATGTTTGCAATATATTTTTGTTTAGACATACCGAGTTCCGGACACCCGATACCCGAGACCCGGCAGTCTCGGGGTTCGGGGGTCCGGAACTCGGAACTCGGAACTCGGTATGTCTAAACAAAAATATATTGCAAACATAGCTAAGTCAATGTGTTTGTCAATCAACTTGATTGTGAATCAAATTGTATTGATCTCCCCAAACTTTCCCAAGTTCTGAGTTCCGGACACCCGACACCCGACACCCGGCAGTCTCGGGTATCGGGTGTCCGGAACTTGGAACTCGGTATGTCTAAACAAAAATATATTGCAAACATGGGTAAGTCAATGTGTTGTCAGTCAACTCGATTGTAAATTAAATTGTATTGATCTCCCCAAATTCTCCCAAGTTCCGAGTTCCGGACACCCGATACCTGAGACCCGGCAGTCTCGGGTTTCGGGGTTCGGGGGTTGGTACATCTCGGTTTGGGGTTTGGCACTGAAAATTTGACATATATATTTTTGTGAGTGTTGTGCTTCTGGTGTCCATGCTTAGAAATAGGATTTGTTGCACACCAGGGTTCAGGTGTGGGGTTTTTCCACTTCAGTCCTGGATTATTGGTCAATGCCACACATGATCGATTCATGTTTTTGTGCTTAGGGGTTTAGATTTGGTGGTTGATGGTAGGTATATGCACTCATAGTGTACATGTATCCTATGTGTTTGATTCACTGGTGGCTACATCAGCTGTATGTCTTGATGGAACATATCTAGGCTCACCCATATATGTAATACACCCCCGTCGGCCCGCCCATCTACGTATTATCCCCCACGTCAGCCAACCCATCTATGTAATACATCCTATGTTGGCCCACCCGTCTATATAATACATCCTACATCGGCCCACCCATCTATATAATTATACCCCACCTCGGCCCACCGGTCTATTTGATATCCCTTTCGTCGGCCCACCTGTATATGTAATACACCCTATGTCAGCCCACCCATCTATGTAATATTTCCCTACCTCGGCCCACCCATATATGTAATACACCCACGTCGGCCCGCCCGTCTATATAACAATATTTGCCTTACATCTCTCTTCAGCCCAGCTGTCTATAATATCCTACTCTACATATTACCCAGATGGGCCCACCCATCTCCATGAATGATCATATTCCCCCGGCCCATCCGTCAACATTAAGGATATATATATCATTGGCATACATGGGCCCACCCGTCTCCATCGGAAATAATATGTGTCCCGGCCCATCCGTCATCATCGAGAATATACACAACATGGGCCCATGATCAGCTGGCCCGTCTCATACGGGATATTATGGAGGTCGGGTGGCCCGTATAATACGGAATTTGTCACTGAAGGGGCTCACAACTGTCAGCAGCCCCCTACCACAGCGTGGCTTGCAGAAGTCAGAGTCATGAATAAATACCTCGTATATTTTTGCACTCTTTTGAGTGATGGCGTGGTGCTTTACTTCCAACAATATAATTATTCCTATCCCTAATTTTATGTGCCTCTTTGGCCCGTTCTGGAATCAACTATTTTAACTGTGCCTTGACCATCCTCCAGCAATGTTGGCTGCCAGTGAAAGGCAGGATTGAAGTTTATCAGGCTCAGCCTCCAACACATCCGACTGATCCCAAGCCAGCTTGATCACATATCCAAGTCTCTTTGAAATATATTTATTGTGTTATGAGCTAACTGAATAGGCACAAATTACGTAAGTTGTCCCATGCTGCACCATACCCCCGAGACAACTTCTTTTGTCAGCCTGTATTCCTGGCCAACCATAATGGTTTCAAGTGGCAAATTGTCCTCCATTGCTCACTCCAGAGTGACTCATTCTTCATCCAAATCTCGAGCTAGAAAGAAAATTAAACTTGGATTGAAATCCAGAGGCACTCATTCCAACTCCAACACAAAAATTGGTTCACAAGGCTTATGGCCATCTTCCAAAGATGTTGATGTTTCAACACGTTCTGTGGAAATGTGGCTCAATCTACAGCTAGTAGAGATAAAGCAGTCTGTTCAATCAATAATCAGCCTCATGGTCCCTTCAATCCCAGGTCAGAGTGTGTGCACACTCAGAGACCTGGTCAATGCAACCCTGGCTGCAATCAACTCGTGCGCTCTCCTCAAGTTGGTCCAATATGACTTAGAGTTGGTACTCTCCCATGGGACTACCACCATAAGGAAGGGGCAGTACAGTTTCTACACAGTCAACTCAACTGTTGATGAGTAGGTACATGTAATTGTGCCTGCTGATAAGAACCTAATTGCACTACAGGTGGCCAGCACTAATGTATGTTTTCTCTCGACTGACATCTAATGTCCTAACCAACCACTCTCTGCATCTCAGAAAGCATCGCCCCCCAAGGAACAGTCTGAGGAGAGCTGCAGGTACTCAACTGCCATCGCTAGCGCTGACCAGTTGGCCTTGATGTTGAATGACTTCCAACACAAAAACCCAAATTGCAAGAAAGATTGGAAGTCCCTATGGGACACAATGCAGATGTCACAGGCACCAAGGAACACCTACGAGCTGTTTCGAAGGTCAATCTGGCCCATGTACAACATGATAAGTGTTGCTGTACCCTCCTACCCTTCATTCACTCAGTGCTGCAGGCTGGTGTGGAGGAAGGCCAGTGTAAAATGAACCAGTTTGTCGCAACCCTCACTAAGTACGACAGTATGACAGATCTGTTGGCAAGAACACCCCAGTTGTTCATGGAGGAGAAGATCAAGAGTATAGATAAATACATAAAAGCCAGTCCAAAGGCTCAAATTGGTGGAAATAAAATGACTAGGGGCTTTCATGTTGGGCTTCATGAGTTTTTGTTCATCACCTATAGCAGATCTGACTACTCTACAGAGATGTTCCTGAAAAGCGCCACAGCACATGTACCCTTGCATGACAATGTGGACAGCCTGGACGACAGCAGCCTGAAGGACGACAGCCTGGAGGATGACCTGGAGGATGACGCCTTCGAGCAATGGAAGGGCATTGCGCACAATACAGGCACACATGATGAGCGCTAGCCTTTGGGTTTGTCACAAGTATGTAAATGAAAGAGGTTGACATTAAGCCCAAATGTCTGGACGGTGGCATTTCAACCTATATATCCTCATCCACACTACATCTGTCTACATATTATAAGGACAGAGTGATTTCCAATATAGTGTTGACATTATGTGTGTGCTCTACTTGAGCCCCTTTGGGGCACCACCAGGCATCAACAATGCCATTGACTCCCTTTCAAACGGCTTAGTGTGAAATGTGTGAGCGTGAGTCTTGGACTCATCCATAAAGAGATGGTATCGAGAGGTCGTGTGAGTACATAGTAACAGGTCCATTTCCAGTAGTGGAATGGAGGTAGCAGAAAGAAACATGTTGAAGATGTTTTGACCACTCAGAGACATACTTGTACGGAGTTAGAATAGTTGTTGATAGATTTATTAGTATGATGTCGACGCATGAGATCACAGTGAAAGTGATGTGATGTGCGACAAAAAGGGCAATGAGAGTGATGCAAATGGTGCAAACAATGTGCAGCACAACACGAACGATGTGAGAATCATGAATGATGCAAATGATGCAAAAATGATGCGAGGACAATGCACAATGCGATGAAGACGATGCAATACAACACATCTTGGTCGGAAATCTCAGAGCTTGTCATTTTTCGTATTATGTAAATATAGAATTATCACATTCCACCCAATCTCATCATGTTGGGTTTTCACTGGGCTCAGTACTGATCTGAACCTCGATGAATCTGCCATGAAGACTGCCAATGCAGACCGGACTTTCGAGAGAACAAAGACAAAAAGACAACGGAGAACATAGTGTACAGGCCCAATGATCTCTTATTGTAATTCATGGTAGAAAATGTCCAAAGGTGAACAGATCGTAACACATTTTGACATCTAAATGTATTATGTAATAGTGAAGAAATGTTAATGTGTGGATACAATAAAGTGAGTATTACAATGCGATGGATGGTGATAGTAAATCTGGGAGTGGAAGTGGGGGCAAAAATGAGCAAGCAAGAGTAGTGTGCAAAACGAGTGAGTGGGTCATACTATGGTCTGGAGGTTGAACAAATTATGAGGAAACAGGCAACGCTAGCTGCTGCTTAGCTGGACGTTCAAACTCTGCGATTTCCTCTGAAGGTTGACTAACTTGAACGTTTGGAAGCTCCTAATGTAAACTTTTGTGTAGATTTGAATGAAGACTTTGAGATAATTAATTGGACTGAATTCTCTATTCGAAATAATACTACAGTATATATATGAAGGTACGCTAAATGTAAGTACCCGGTCCGTGTATATGTAAACACAGACTTGTCTATGGTCCACGAGTCAATGACAAATCTTGTCTGTCTTGGACATTACCAGTTATTAGTCATTCCCTACATTACTCATCCTTCTATGTATTACTAAGCCTTTTACTCCTGTGCTCGTACCATCATCATGTACGGCTGAGTCCAACACTCCCCCTCAAGCACAGCTTACTCCTATTGTTTCTTTCAATTCTCGAAAATGTGGTACCAGCAGCACCTTTGAAAATGCGTCCAGAATATTCTGGTCCGACAGTTCGTATTGGAGTTGGAGGATATCATTTTGGACAAGGCCGCGGATGAAGTGGTAGCAGAGGTCTATATGCTTGGTGCATCCATGAAATTTCTTGCTTGATGCCAACACTATAACTGCTTGATTATTGCAGTATACCTTCACAGTTGTCTTCATCAGCCCGTACAACCCTTTTGTCAAGGCTTTCAGGTAAAGTACTTCCTGTGCTGCTGATGCTAACACTTTGTATTTTGCTTCAGCGGTTGATAGTGCGACAATACTCTGTTCTTGAGTGCGCCATGTGATCGGGGACCCATGCAATTGGACGACATGTCCGGATATCAAATGCCTATGCGGCTGGCTTGTCGCATGTGTTAGCGATCCAATCGCTTGTTGATACGGTACGTGTTGTTCGGATATTTCAGATTCGGTGTCTGGTGAATGATCTGTTGACTCTTTCTTCAGAACTATCCCTATTCCTATGGGTGTCTGCAACATTTTCACATCCTCGAGATGGAACCTTTCCACAACTGCGTTGATTTCATAGGTCAATGTCTTCTGCCATTCTGCAGTGTCTGGGCCGCTGAAGGCCTCATCCAGTGCCAGTTCCTGATGCGCGGCTGATGCCAATGGCCTATGAATGCCTGGTATGTCTTCCTTTTCTATTGCTGTATCATCTGTGTGGCTCAACGCCTATTCCAGTGTCGGCTCTTGATGCACAGATGCCATTATATGAATGTCAGTTCCGGTTTCACCTGGTGCGTGTATTGCTCCTTCGTCTTGGCTGCTCAAGGCCTCATCTAGTGTCAGCTCTTGATGTGCAGCTGCTAATGCTCTGGGTGTTGTTGGAATTGGTAGGAAATGTGTGCTCTGGAGAGTTTGTGCGATGGGCTGGACGATATTCGGTGCATTGATTTGTGTCACCTGGCTAGACTCCCCCTCGTCCAGTACATCGTCATGAATGTTGACATCTGGCGGGACAAAACTAATGTTTCATTTGACAGAAACTTGTTCTTCTTCCAGCCAATATGCTCGATATCCCCTCCTTTCCTCATCTATACCAGCAAACAAGGCCTCCTTCGCTTGTGCTTCAAGCTTCCTGTTATCTGGTGAGTGGACATAAGCTTGTCTTCCACATTCACGAGCTACTGCTGACTCGATTCAATATAGTCCTTTGATCTGCAGGATTTCAGCTATGGTCTTTCGTTCTGGTACTGGGGTGAGTATTTTGCACATTCGATCTTCGAAGTGCACTGCGAAACCGGCCATAGTGATCCTGTTGGCCGATATTAGTGTGAAGGCCATCTTGGGAGTGTATAGAGTGTCCTTGAGGGTGACTGTTGTCTTCTTTGTCCCAAGGGGTAGGTCTATCCTTACATATATCTCCTCTTCCTATAGCGCTGATAATAGAACCATCTGCTGTGTGCACATCTTGTGCTTCAATGGGGATGTAGGTTATAAACTTTGAGCGATCGGGGCAGAAGTGGGACGTTGCACCGGAGTCAATGATTGCTCCTTGGTGTTCCATAGGTATGTTCATTTGTTTTGCAACATTTGCAAGGTCTGACGAGGCAAAGGCATAGTTATCATTGCTTTCTGCTGTGTTAGCAGTCTGGTTCGAGTGTCCTCCCTTCCTCTGTCCTTGGCGCAGTCCCTGCCCTTCCTTCCCTCCTCTGGGTCTCCAGCAATTGGACTTGTAATGTCCTTTCCTGTCGCAATTGTAACAGGTAATGTCCTCATTCCTGTTCTTCCTTTCGTTTGTCTCCGCTGAGAACGCATTGTTTCCTCCTTTTCTAGGAGCTTTGGGATGGGCTATCTGCTGGTGCTCGTACTCCTCTGTGATGACATTCATCAACTTGTATGAGGTAAGTGGCTGTTTCATGATGCGTGCAGCTGCATTGATTGATAAGAGTATTGGTCTGTAGGATTCTGGTAGTGATCCCATAACAATAGCATAGTAGTCTCTTTCGTTTATACTTGCTCCCATTCCTGCTAACGCTTCTCGGATCCTCAATAGGTCTCCAAAATGTGTCTTCACATCTCCGCCTTCTTCGCACCTGGTCTCCTGCAGTTTCCGTCGCAGGTCTATCTGCACCATCTCCGTCTTTCCTTCGTGTATGTGGCATATCTCTGCCCATATCTTCGAGGCCTCCCCAAGGCTTTGGATGCGCAACAATAGTCGATCCGAGCACCCCTGGTCGTAAGGTTTGACCTAATAATGTGGTTGCTGCCACGGATCCATTGTCACTTTTCATGGTTGTTGCCACTCAGCCCATTTGACCTCATTTGATCTCCCATCTGGCTCCTGCCAGTTCTCCTACCCGCAGCTTGCTTACAAACCCATTAAATAGATGTATACCATTTGCGAACCTGTTTATTCATGAATATTAGTTTTCCTACCCACAGCTTGCTTACAAACCCATTAACTATGTATACCATTTTCAAACCCATTAATTCATGAATATTAAATCGCCACAATACACAATATATTCGATATCAAAAAAGGTAATGAAGAGCACAAATCAGTCTACATCATCTACCTTGTCCTTGTCCTCCTCTGCTCCATCCACCTGTATTGAAAATGGCTCATTGTCAGCATCCGAATCTTGTACACCACCACCGAACATACGTGAAAATTTGTGACTTTGGTTAAATGCGGATTGAGCCTCCCATAGAGCAGTGCATGCTGAATTGCAGACTGACGATATGCATATGCACGTGCACCCTCAACAATACCTTTGTCATGATGGTCTAGCCACCATTGTGCTCGCCAGCCTAAATACTGGCGAACTCGTCGCATTTCTTCCTTGAGTAACAGAACCTCTTCTGACCACCTCAAGGAGCGAGCACATGCTTTTGCCCACTCAACACACACAGCTAAAAAAAAAATTTAAATAAACCACATGGAAGGATATTACACATACCATCGTTCAGCAATGCATCAGAGTTATCACCGAGCACACCTCTGGTGGTCCAAATCCATGAGGTCACACGAAATCCTTTGCCCAGGCCATTTTGCATATCTTGCTCTCGCCTAATTGTACGTGACGATGGCTCTTCCTCCAGTGGATCGTGAGTGTTGGAATGTAAACTCGTCTATTTCCTTTTTTAGTTTTGACATGTGATTCTTTTGGTTTATCTTCTCGCTTCGTTCGTCTTCTGATACCTCAGTTGTTGATCTCCAACACTGAGGTATGTCTGTCTTCATCTTATCTCGCCGACTTTGTCTTATACTATTTTCTCTCATAGCGTGTTATACTCTTAGGTACTATCAATGTTTAGTTGTTGATCTCCAACACTGAGCGTGTTATACTCTTAGCTTCTAACAGGTTATGAGCCCTGCTTTCAAGCGGAACCACACACAAAGTCACTCAGTCGCAACAACTCATTATACATCCTTCCTGTTTCCGTACTTCCTCTCGTTATGGGAAAACTCGACCATATTCTGGAACTAACAGGTCCGGACAACTATTTCCATTGGAAACGCGAAGTTATCTATGCGCTGGGGGTCGAGGACCTTTGGTGTCATGTCTCGACTTCCACTGACCCTACAGATATACTTGGTGTCGCATCCAATTTACCTGTTGTGGCAATTCCGGGCGCTCCAACTGCTGATGAGACGAAAAATATTCGTGCTTGGCTCATTGACGACCTAAAGGCCAAAGCAATCATTACTCGGCGTTTATCTACCTCCGTCCAGCAGTTTATTTCAGATGATCATACAGTATCCGCACGTGCAGCGTGGAAGACACTTGCCAACCATTACAGCCGCACGGACATAGGTTCACAGTACCTCGTACGGAAAGCTCTTGGATCTCTGCAAATGAAGGATACAGCGGATGTCGCCAATTATATTGGGAGTCACACAACCTTGCGTGAACGCCTCCTTAGAATGGGAGGCACATATTCAGACGATGACGCAATCTTTCAACTTCTTTGTGGTCTTCCGAACACGGCGGCCTGGTCACAATTTGAAGTCCTCTTGGAACAGCGCATCCAGGATGCCAATGCAGCTGCGACTCCACTCACGTTTGACAACTGTGTAGCTCGTATTTCTGCTGAGGCATCGCGTCACAGTGCCAAGAAAGGTTTCAGTGGCCCCGGCTCCGAGTACACCAACGCTGCAATGACTGTGGCAAGTGGCGCACCAGCAGCGTCTACTAACGCAATCACGGGTCTTCGGAAGCATAAGCATAACCCCAAGGGTATTTTTTGCGTCACGCCAGGCTGTGGGAAAGGTGATCATGACCACTCCCACTGTTACAGGAAGGGTGGTGGCATGGAAGGTCAGGCTCCTTGGCAAAAGGCCAAGAGGGCAGAGACAGCTGCCGCTGCAGTTATAACACCCTCACCTACCAACCCACCAGTACCTCCCATCGCTGCGTTCGCGCTCGAAGATTCATCAATTGAGGCATTTGCTGGATCCTCTGCTGCAGCTGCAGGCTTCTTCGGCGACCTTGCGTGCGCATCCATCGCGGAAGTTTCAGACGTCCCGCCAACCAATATGGTGGCCTTCATGACAGCAGCGCTCTCGACCATTCTAGATTCGGGCACTACGACGACCCTCATACGGGATCGCAAGTATTTCTGGTCTTACTCGATGGCAGACCCCGTGATAGTGCATACCGCAAATCACGGGAGCTTATCTACTTCGGGCCGTGGCGATTGTCTAGCAGTTTTGACGATCGGAGGAAAGAAGTACCGTATACGCCTGACCAACTGTTTACACGCACTGGAGGCCATGATCAACTTACTGTCTGTGGGTTACATGGTGGATCGGGGCTAGGGGTGTAACTTCCTTGGAGCACCAGCACGCTGCGACCTATCATACGGAGGAGCACTTCTTGGTTCGGCCCTCCTCACCAACAAACTCTGTTTTGTCGACCTAGAGTTCCTTCTTCCTCCTGACCCCATGGCGACCGTGCGCAAAGCGCCATCAGTGGACATTAGTGCCTTTGCGCATGTTCCTTTAACGTTGGACTTGTGGCACGCCAGGATGGGCCATTCAGGTGGAAACGCCGTTCGCCGGCTCCCTCTCTTCACCAAGGGCGCATCTGTCATGTCCGCGGCACCGCTCACCAAATGCGAGTCTTGCATTTTAGGAAAGCATCCTAGGCAACCATACCCCCCTTCTGATTCGCCTCTGGCCTCACGCTTCCTGGAGCTCGTCCACTCTGATCTCTGCGGACCTATTCCTACAGAGACACCGCATGGGAAAAAGTATTTTGTTGTTTTCCTTGATGATCACACAAATGTCCTTGATCTACAGCTTCTGGCATCTAAGGATCAGGCGCTTCATGCATGGGAGCTTGTTCGTGCCTGGTGGGAGAATATGTCTGGTCAGCGTGTCAAGGTCTTTCGTAGTGACAACGGAGGAGAGTTCCTCAACGCAGCTTTCACAAAGTCCTTGGAACTTGCAGGCATTGAGCGTCAGTTATCGGCGCCCTACGCACATCAACAGAATGGTAAGGCTGAACGTGTCCTCCGAACAGTTGAGGGGCGCATGTATGCAATGCTTGACCATGCAAAGCTGCCCCAATCATTGTGGGGGGAAGCCGCCTTATGTGTTGCGTATCTTTTCAACCGGTCTGAATCTCATGCACTCCTGCCCAGCAAGACACCCTACGAAATGTTCCATGGAGCCCAGCCAGATGTCTCGCATTTGCGCGTTTTTGGTTCGCGTTGCTTCGCTCGCATCCCTCCTGAACTTCAGGAGAAGCTTGGACCACAATCACGTGAAGCTGTCTTCATGGGGTATCCGCCTGGCGTAAAAGCATGGTGCCTTCGCGACAAGGTCACTGGAGCATTCTTCAATTCGCGGGATGTCATCTTCGACGAGTCCTTCTCTGGCTCACCCTTTTCAGATTCGGATGACGAGGACGACGATACACATTCAGCCATGTCTCGCCCGTCACATTCAACCACAACTCCCCCGTCACATTCAGCCACATCTCCCCCGTCACATTCAAGACCATCTGCGCCCGCCAGTGTTCCTCCACCTGCCCAGTACCATCTTCCCCCACCTCGGACCTCTTCTTGTGCTCATGTCGACACTGAGCGCGGCCGTGAGTATCAAGAGAAACTGATGGCAGATCGTGCTCGTCTGGCACATCAGCATGAGCTCTGTTTGGCACGAATCAACGGTGTACCTCCTCCAGATGCTCCTGAAGGATCTGACGTTCCCCTCGTTCCTGTTGTCCCTCACCCAACTGTAGTTGGCCCATCGGTCGAGGGTGGCCCAGAGGAAACGCCTGCCCTATCTACCGCTGAAAGGACAGTTAATGCACTTACCGATCCCTTCACAGCGTCAGCAGTTGAGATCAGCGACGAGGATGAGATAAAGCCTGACACTATGATGGTTGGTTTTCCTATCGCGGTTGCAAATCTGATTGTTGTCGAGCAAGCGTGCATTGCAATTCGCAGCGACACTCGTCGAAACCCGTCAACTCCTGGCTATGATCTCAAGATCCCGCCCAATACTTACGACGAGGCACTTCGCCGTCCAGACCGCGACAACTGGCTCGCTGCTATGCGCAAGGAGATGAATCTGATATCGGAAATGAACGTCTACGAACTGGTCGCCTTACCTGTGGATCGCAAAGCCATTGGATGTTGTTGGGTACTGGAGTTCAAGGAGGATCTCAAAGGCGGACCTGCATTCAAAGCGCGTCTGGTAGCACAGGGATTTTCACATAATTCAGTACTTTATTTTCGACTTAGTCAGACAGCCAATGGTTGAGAATAGACCCAGTTAGGCGGGCCGTCCAACGTGGGCCCATGTGTGCTTATGCACGGATGGGCCCACAGTGTGGAATAGCACCCATGCTAGCAGGTGGGCCAAGTGTTGATGCCATAGCATGAATGGGACAATTGTAATGGGCCACAAGGTACATGGGCCCAGTTATATATCTCGGAAGGGGGGTACGGATGGGCCTAGCTACTTATTCTTGGGGAAATTTGATGTCGGAAGAGCCAACAGGAAAATTTTGAGCCCATAATAGTATCAGGCATGGCTGGCGAATGGGCTCAGCTCGTATCGGAATAGCTTACGGATGAGCCCAGCTGGTTATTGACAGTATCGGAAGAGGGCACAAGTGAGCCTACCGGTCATTCCTGGGCCCATCACAATACTGGGAAGGGTTAGTGGATGGGCCAACTGGTTATTTTGGGCCCAGTAGATACCAATTCAGTGTGCGGATGGGTCAAATATGCAAGACCTGGCCTGGCACATAACAAATTCAGGTGCGGATCGGCTCAGTACACAAGCATCTGGAAGGGCCCAATCGGTCCTCACATTCAATATGAGGATCGGTCCGGCTGGTAAGGTTTAGGCCCAGTGCACCAATATCCGGAAGGCCCGAACTGGCCCAGCACATGCACATTACCGCAGATCGGGCCAGTCAAGGTGGGCCCCAATATGCGGGCAAGTCGGGTGGGCCTACCATGAAGGAATTCCCGGTAGTGATGGGCGAGCCATTAGTATATGGATGTGGTACTGATTTGGTAGGGGTCACGGATGGGCCCAGCAAGTTTTTTCGGCCCACCGGATATGCATATGATCCCACCTGGAGGGGCAACGTATAGTCTCATCTATTGTTCGGCCCAGTACATATGCTGGGTAGTCTTGGATGGGCCTACGGATGGGCCCAAGAGAATATTCATTTGATCTCGGAAGGGCCGACTAAGCTGAATATATGGCATGGGACTGCATTGTATTCGCGAAGGGCCAGCTAGTTATTTGGTCTGGCCCATGATAGGCATCTGATTTCGGAAGGGCTAACAGTTGTGCCCAGCAGGATATTCTTCGACCTAGTACATGTGCAAATAATCTCGGAGAGGCTTCCGGATAAGCCCAGTGCAAGTGTTGGATCTCGGAAGGGCTCGGCTAGAGAATTTGGGCCAAGTCAGTGCACTTTGTGTCAGAGACTAGTTTTACAGATGCAACTGGTGCAACAGAAACGAGTAATAAAATACAGGACAAAGTTCGATACAAATGCTGATCCGGATCTGACATTGATATACATGTCGGAGGGATGCACCATACATGTACTGTCTGCGATGATGCACATCATTATAACGCTCAGAAAATCATCGGCCATGATCATCGTGCCGTAGTCAGGAGTGTCAAAACTTTCATTGCCACTACCGCATGAATATCACAGCATCATGTCATCATCATGAAGTAAAGCATATCCTCACTATGGAAGACAAGATATTGAATGAAACAACAATGCAGCTCATATCTACAAATCACATAAACCCAGAACTGAGCTACAGGAGATGGGGACCATGAACAGCATAGTAAGGAAAGATGTAGCTAAAAGTACAGAATATATAGGGTATCATGATATAAAGAATCCCGGAAACTAGTCGATCCGAGATGTACCGGATAGGGTGTCATTGCTCTCTACCAGGCATCCGAGGCGTCAAGGCGTTGCTCCAGTGCGTCCAAGCGCTGGTGGATGATGGTCTCCACTGAACGAACTCTTACATCCAAGGTGTCCAGTCGCTCGTTGGTGGCCAGGAGATCAAATCTCCTGCCGAGGTCCTGAATGCCCTGCAGGATGTCCCTTGCAGTGGGCTCGGGATCGGCGCAGTTGGTTGGCGCAAACTGATCACCCCGTTCGGGCCGTTGGCTTGTGCTGTTGATCGCAAGCGTTTTGATCGGCACATCAGCCAGCAGGCCAGGTTGTTGCTCCACCTCTAAGAGTTATCTCAATGAGTTAACATCTTTCCATTTGGACGGAAAGCTCACCTTCGGCGATGTTAAGTATAACTGGAGATATCATGCGGGACTTCCGAATGCGCGTTCCGGAGTGTTCGGCAGAATTCAAGGAAGCAGCGGAAGCCTTTGCCTGGATTCTCTTCCTCATGCCGACGCCGTCGATCGCACAGGTGACCTTCATGAGGTCGCAATTTGCACACGCAAGTCGCATGCATCCGAACTTTTTGTCCGGAAGGACAATGCATGGTATGTCCATTTTCGTGCACTTGTCGCACTTCCGGGGATGGAAACGAATGGAATGCTTGAAATTTGTTAGGTTGTCCTGGTACAGATAGACACAACGACTTACCTGGAACGGAGTAGCGATACAATCATCTGAGCCCCATTCTGCAGGCTTGACAATGGGTCAGCATCAGCGCTACGGATAAGTGAGAATCACTTACCCGAATGTCTGAATCCCGGAAATCCTGGTCATCGCCTGGCAGACCAGCCTTGTCAGGAGCAACAGACGGTAATGCCTGGAGCGATAAGCCATTTGCTGCATCAACCAAGATCAACTGACATACCTTCGGTTTCGCATCAATGATTGCGGTTGGTGCATCCGACATCAACTTCCTTTTCTTTTTCAGAGGCTCTTGGGGCGAGGAAGGTAACTTGGGGGTTTCGACCACAACGGCCCCATCCGTGTCTTCATCTCCCACCTTCCCCTTCTTGCTATCGCCGGCCGTGGAAAGTGCCTTCCAATGTTCCCTATCAGCTTCGGCCACATACAGGTGGTGGTATCTCAAGGGTGGATGTGCCGGATGAAGGAGAGGGGGTAGGTTCTTGAGCACTCGTGGGCGGGAAGGGCGTTTTGGTTGTGCTACCGGCTTGGCAATGAGATCCAGGTCCGTGCAGGATGGATTCTGACGTGCTCGTAAGCGCGAAGATCGTCTCGGTTCCAGTACAGGCTTGGCAATGAAATCTGGGTCCGCACGGGATGGCGTTGATGCAAGAGCTGAGGTTGTCAAGGGCGGGACGATGTGAGGTGGTGAGGTGGGAGAGGTGGTGATTGTGCTCGATGTCGCAAGTAGAGAAACATCAAGGGCAAAGGGTGGGCGATAGTCCACGGTCTTCTCGAATCGCGGGTGGTCCTTGATCCATGGGTCGTCTTCTGCTACCGAAGTCCAATCGGGGACATTCTCAAAGGCACCGCCCTTTGAATACTGCCGGATAACGGCAGCGCAGGAGAGTAGCAGGGGAGAGAATGATGTTGCATTCCCCGCATAGAGTTTCAAGTCTTTGGCCTGTGTGAAATGGTCGGGTTGCAAAAAAATCTGAAGTCGGAGAGGAAATATAACTTACCACTCGCCTGGCGATCTCATCCGAGAGCCTTAAGGTTTCTGGGTCGGCTTCCTTTAACTTCATGCAACGCTTGATGAGCGACTGCACATCAGCCAGAGTTATCTCCAGGGCATCGTTGGCTGCTTCCTGAGGTATCATGACAAATTGTGAAGGGACGAAATTCGTTAACGGCAATGAAAGGGATGGAAGCAAGAGAATATGTTTGTGTGGGAAAATGGCTGGGTGTCATCCCAATCCGCCGGTTCTGGGTGTTTCCGAGACATGTGGTCACTCAGAAATATTGTCCGGGTGTCACACTATTGTACAGAACAATTGTAGCTACCACTCTGGCATTCGGTCACTGCCGTAGGTATATCCACACTGCAAATCCACAAAAAATCGTGTAGAGTCCAGCGATCTCATACACGGCATAGCACCCATTATGGGCGAGATGTGGATTCAGGGTTGTCGTGGCGGAGGTATTGTAGATCAAACCACATATTATTGTGATAACGGACAGTATTGGGGTGAAAATCTCACCGATACAGACTAGCATGCCGCCGCAACAAGCCTTAATCCACTTCTCACCCATAATGAATGCTATGCTGCGTATGGGATATCCGGACAGCAGATTATGGTCAGGCGGCATATGCGGATCGGCCTTTCCTGATGTGGATGTGATGACGTAAGACAGCAGTTCTATTGTGCAACAATAATGTTACACCCGGTCCACATTTCAGAGCTTCCACAATTCGCGGAAATGGCCACAACCAATGGGTTGATATAAAAGTCGGCACTTGGACAATTTTCCAAACACCAAATTTTGCTCGTCCATATCTACATTACCACATTGACTTCTATATCAACCATGACACCTTCCGAGGCAGCAAACGATGCCCTAAACGCCACTCTGGCAGCCATGCAACCGCTCATGAAGTGTTGCATGAAGTTGAAAGAGGGCGATCCAGAGAGTTTGACACTATCGGATGACATCGCCAGGCGTGTGGTGAGTTTATTTCTTTTGGACTTCGGAATTCCTGGCAAGCTAAACCCCACGCAGGCCAAAGATCTAAGGATGCATGCTGGGGATGCAATGTCATTCTCCCCGCAGCTACTCTCCTGTGCTGCTGTGATCCAGCAGTACTCCAAGGGCGGTACTTTTGAGTGCGTCCCCGACTGGACCTCTGTGTCAGACAACGACCCGAGGATCCAGAGCCACCCAAGGTTTGACAAGACCGTGGGCTACTGCAGTCCCTCTGAGATTGAGGTTTCTACCTCTTTTGAACCCGTAAATTTACCTGTGTCTGCCGTCCTCTCCCCAACAGATACTTTGACGCCGCAGTCCACGGTCTTGGCGGTCTTGCCGACTGCATCCATCGCAGATGGAGATCCAATCACCTCACCAGACACTCCACCCAGACCAACATCTCCCCCACCCAAGCCTGCGGATGCAACATCATCCGCTGACACTTCAGCACCTCCTGCTACTCCCTTCAAACACAATCTCTTTGTGGCCGGCACTCAGAAGAAATCTGCAAAGGTCGCGCCGCAGGTCGGCAAAAGTAAGAAGAGAAAAGCGGCAGACGACACTGACGAGGCGGTTACTGACACACCCGAGTTGCCTCCCCGGTCCTCGAAACCGAGGCAACAAAGGAAGAAGAAGTTCCACTCGGATGAAGACCCAGAGAATGCTCCCACCGGAACGGTATATGCGATCCCAAAGGTATGTCAGTCGCATGAATTGTTGACCAAATTGTTAACTCCCTCAGCAGAAGGTATCGCTGCCTGTTGCCGCTAAGAAGGATGCCGACCCAGCAGTTCTGGACACTTCTGATGCGCCTGATGACAAAGGTTTCCAGGATGCAGACACCAGGGTATGTTATTTGCGCTTAACAAAGCTCTTCCACTCATTCATTTATGCAGCCTGCCCTATGGGGCCAGGATTCCCATATTGCTACCCCGTTGCAGGCAAGTCATTCAGCATATGACTGCCATAATATACTAACCATTTTACAGTATTCCGTCCGTCATCACCCCCGGAAGTGCGACAAGTGCAGGAAACTCGACATACCCTGCCTTGTCCTGCCAGACAAGAAGTTCGGATGCACGTGACTAGCTTGCGCCAACTGTGATCAGATGAAAATCACATGTGCGATCGATGGCGTGGGTGTTAGGGAGAGGTTGCAGGCGAAGACCGCTGTAGCAGCATCCAATCCTCCCAAGCACTCCGGAACGCGCATTCTGAAATCCCGCGCCAAGACACCTGGCCGCTCATCTAGGAAGACAAACCTAGCGCCCCCACCCCCTAGTTCCTCCGGCAGTGAACAAGAGGGTAATGGTAAGTTTTTGATTCAATCCGAGAAGCTTCCACTCATCTATATTTCGCAGAGGCAGAGCAACAGCCAACGGATGTCCTGCCCGGAAATGCTCCAATGGCGCAACTTCCAACAACATCCGCAGCCGACCCAGTCCCACAGCCCGAACAGGACGCCCAGCCTGCGCCGGCCAATGCCATGGATGCTGAGCCAACAGCAAGACACATCTTGCAAAGCATCCAGGACCTCGGCAGGAGGTTAGATCTCTTCGCCACCAATGAGCGGGTGGAGGCATTGGAGGTAAGAGTTGCTTCAGCGGAGACCAACTTCAACCAACGGTTGAACGCATTGGAGCAACGGCTGAACATCTCGGATGCACAGCGGAGAGCGATGTCCGCATCTTAATGTCTCCCGATCTTACAATATGGCTATCCTTTGTGTCTTTTCCAGGTTCTTGTACATACTGGCTCCCAATATTCTGAGGATTTATGCCCCGTGTCATGCTCCCGTTGTTACCATATGACCAGCTTTGATATGTTCTAGGTTTATGTATATACCGGCTCCCGATATTCTATGCCCAATGCTATGCTCCTATTGTTACAATATTACCGACTGTTTTGTAATGTAAAGGTTCTTATGGATACACTAAGCCAATATTCATGAGCCCAGCCCATCCGAGATCAATGTTTGTGCTTTGGCAAATCAACTGGGCCTGACAAGGCCCAAGGGAATTCATTTGGTCTCGGAAGGGCCCACAAATCAAATTATACGGCATAGACTTTGCATTTGATTTCGGAAGGGCCAGCTGGTTATTTCTCTGGCCCAAGATAGGCTCATATGATTTCGGAAGGGCCCAGCTGGATGTTTCTTGGGCCCAGCACATATGCAAGTTATCTCGGAGGGGCTTCTAGATAAGCCCAGCAGGTTATTTCTTCGGCCCAGTGCTAGTGTTGGATCTCAGAAGAACTTAGGGAAGGACTCGGCCAGGTATTGTAGGCCTAGTCGGTTGCTATTAATTGTTCAACCCAGAACGTACACAAGCGGCTGGGGAAGGGGCATCTACAGAGTGTTGGTAATGATCTCGGAATGAGTGACAGATGGCCCCAGTAAATGAGTTTGTAAAGGACCTACAGATATGCCCAGCAAGTCAATGTTCATTGCTGTTTCAGGAAGGTCTGGTGAGAAATTTTCAGGCTGTACAGTATCTTACCGATCTCCCCAAAGAGTAAAGCATTTGGTCTCGGAAACACTGCTGAGTGCCCGGTACATGCGCATGTCATCTCGGAAGGGCCGATTGACATTACTTTGACACGATATAGGATTTGGGCTCAGAAGGTAGTATAGCGAGGTGTAGTCAATAGGGATGCATCTTGATATAGATCTCAGAGGGATACACCATACATGTAGCATCCGCAATGATGTGCCCTCTACTGCATGAACTATCTATACCGGAGTATCATGGCATCGACTGTCACAGGTTCATGTGATCATCATGAAGTAAAGTACATTCTCACTAGGGAAAACAATATGTAGCAACCAACAATGCGGCTCATATATACAAATTACATGGACCAAGACCCAGCCTACAGGAACATCGACCAGGAACAGCATAGTCAGGACAAAGTGGCTGAGTTATTGTATATATATGGTAATGGTGACTTGCGTAACAGATCCGGGCATCACAAGATGTACCAGAGATGCTGACATGCTCTCTATTGGGCATCCGATGTGTTCCACCTGCTCATTGGTGGCCAGGAGATCAGATCTCCTGCCGAGGTCCTTGATGCCCTGCAGAATGTCCCTTGCAGTTGGTTCAGGGACCGGCAAGGTTGGTCGGCGCAAGCTGATCATCCGGTTCTGGTCATTGGCTTCTGAGAAGAATTGGGAACATTTGCATGGGCACATCATCCGGCAGGCCAGGCTGTTGCTCCGCATCTGAGAGTCATCTCAATGAGTTCAACTTCTTCCGATTTGACGGCAAACTCACCTGCAACGAGGTTAAGTTTAACCCCAGAAGAACGGGAGGATTGCGCAAGTGTGTTCTGAGCCGGCATCTTGGAGATCACACCAGATGTCGGAAAGCGCATTCCAGAATGTTCGGCAGAACTCGAGGAAGCCGCGGATGCCTTTGCCTGCATTCTATATTCCATTTATGTATGGTAGAATCCTCCTTACTGAGACTTGTGAGAAGGCGTGTGCCATGGGCAATAATCGAATTGGCGAGCTACATTACAACAGATATTAATCTATGTCGCCGTTCTCCGAAAAATACAGACTGGTATCAAGCAAAGTGGACTTTTGGTGCTACAACAAATTATACATGAATCAAATGACCGTTAGCGACCCTTCACCAAATATACAGCGGCGCTTTGCAGCTGGCTCCCGAACATCTTGCTCAGGATGAAATAGATAATTCAGCATATCCAAATCATGCTCCGCCACAATCTTCTGCCCATCCCACGCACCGTCAGGCCATTGAATATCCTCCCGATTGACATACATAGGATAATGCATCTTCTGGATCGGTCCGGCCCAATCGAAATCGAGCAGCATGAAGTGTTTGTCGTCCCGCACAACGAAATTGGTATCTCGGAGGTCGCCATGAACGTAGCTGTCATTGTGATTGTGTAACTCCCGGATGAGAGTGGTGATGGTCTCCTTCAGCGGCTGACGGTCCGACACACTTATCTCACTGAGTAGTCGATATGAGCCAGGTCATTGCGGAAAGCAATCATTATCAATATCAAGGGCATCCATAACCACCATATTCCAGCCGCCAGGTAAAGAATTGTAGGCGATAATTTTCGGGGCGTTCCCCTTGCTGGCACAGAATTCATGGGCATGAGGGGAATAGTGCCTGACAAACTTCATGCATATCTTGCTCCCAGCCACACCGCCGACAGTTTCCCCGAAGAAGATAAGTCGATCCCTGAGGATTTGAATCTCATCATATGAGAATTGCTGAATGAAACCGGTGGAAGTGGTATAACTCCGAGGGTAAGGACATTTAAGATATGGATCTTCGGGTGCGAGGGACGGGATTGGACGGGAGTATAGTTTGGTAAGTTTCTCGACGGCAATTTTGAGAGCCCGAAAGTACGAGCTGCCATCACTTGCATGTGGAGGTCTGTTGAATGCCAAAACAAAGGAATGATAGGGACCAGGACATCGGACTGGACTTTTTCAGTGAAAACAGAGCCTGAAAAGCCGATGCATGCCCCTAGTTGTGATCAATAAACAGCTTTAGCAATTAATCTGGTGAAATGAACTAACCGAAGACGATGATATGGATGCATGGAATGAAAGACCGGAGCCTCGCCATCTCAATCTTCGAGTCTTCCATAAACTTGCGGTAGTACAGCATCGCCTCCATAAATGGTTCGGCAGCGCCGCTTCCGATCTCGTTCTTCCCCTCAATAATCATCAGCACAAACTGTCCGTTGGTAGACAAAAGATGTCCGTCCATCGTACATCCGGTCGAGCCAACCATAGAAGCATTCAGTATAATACCGTAGTCCCGGAGTACTTGCCAGAATGTATTCATCCGCGCGAGTTCATTGGGATAGAAGGAGGCCATCTTTTCCGACAGTTGCAAAACAACGTCGTTATCACGGACGGTTGGTTGATGATTTTGACAATCATCCACGAACTCGGCAAAGATAGGCTCGAGAAGAGTAATGGGAACAGGGTCCGCGGCTCTGCGAGGACGATTGCAAAGGTACTCTTGCTGGTCCTGCTTCGTAGAGAATGCGGATGGTTTTGCTCCGGCCGACGGACTACCCGCGCCCTTCTTGAGATAAGCGATTCGCCGATCAACAGCTGGAATTTGTCGTGCAACGGCAGGATGTTGTACGACGATATGAATGCATCCGCGCTCTATTCCATCCGCAAACACATCGGACAGTTCGGTTAACGGGTGCAGCTCGACGCCTCCGTCTATGATCGCGTTCCGTAAATCTATATTGTTCCAATCGATCTTGACCTTCGAAAACATCAGATTATTAACATTCAACCGTAGGCATCAGATCTCTCACCTTCCATAGCTCAAGACGGTCGGCGGCAACATGGTCAAACTCTGGCTTCTTAGCGACCTTGATAACATTTTTGAGGTCACTGACAGTCTTCGTCCGCTCAATGTCGACTGGGAAAATATGGCGAGGATCATCGCCGAAGACAATACAGTTGAGTTTCAGGCGGAGCGGTCCGGAAGACACTAAGTCGGACCACCATCAGTGAGGAAAGGGTGGCAATATCGAAGGACAACTCACCGGCAGGCGGGCATTGGATAATAATATGCAGATACTTGCGCGGAGGAGCATCGGGAAAAATCTCTACCATTTCATCCACAGGTGATAGGGATTTCATTGGGTCAAGTGTAAGATTGTTGAGATTTTGCTCAATCATCTCGTTGATGGGCAGGTCGACCTTCCAAAATATCATATTATCAATATCCGATCCTAGGCATCAGATCACTCACCTTCCATAGCTCAAGACGGTCAGTGGCAACATGGTCAAATTCCGGCCTTTTCTTGTCTTTGATGACCTCTTTGAGGTCACCAACAATCTCCGTCCGCTCAATGTCGACCGGGAAAATACGGCGAGGATTATCGCCCAAGACAATACAGTTGAGTTTCAGGCGGAACGGTCCAGACATCTGACATTGACAACAAGAGTGATGGCGTCTCCAGCGGTGACTGCAGTGAGCGCTCACTGCTGCAGCAAAAATGCACTTACAAAGCCAAGCAGCAACACCCTGTGACTGGGAAATTAATTTTCTGTGCGAATACACGGTGCCTGGGAAATTTCATCCCTTTCCGGGTGTCCAATGCACCATTTATAGGTGAGAAGTGGATTAAGGCCTGTTGCGGTGCATCTGTCGTCGCAATCAGAGGTAGTGTGATTTATCTTGCATGCACCGCAACAAGCCTTAATCCACTTCTCACCAATGAATGGTGCATCGGATACCCGGAAAAGGGTAAAACGGTGTAGAAACAACAATACAGAGAGGAACAAAAGATGCTCCTAACTGTATCTAAAAAATGTTGTAGGTCGAGTGTTGCCTAGTCTGCGTTACCTGAGGAGACAAGTGCGTTCGACCCTAAAGGGGAAGCAGGTGCAGCAAAGATCTACAGGTACGCGCTGAAGCGAAGCGCGAGAAAGCGCAGGTGCGCGCAAGGCGCGGGAACACGCGCGCGTATTTAGCGCGAAGCGCGGGAAAGCGCGCGTGCGTATGCAGAAACAACAGAGAGGTTAGACTTAAGTGATGATATGATACTAGATAAGAGAAGAGAGATGCGAGGTGTAAACAGATAGAGTTCTACTATGTTCTGCTAAGTAGTAAGTAAGTAGTAATAAGTAAATGGGAGGTAAAGTAAGGTAAAGTGTAGTATGTACTGCTGGCGCTTATATAGCGCGCCTAAGCGCAGTCATGCGGAGCCAAAGCGCTACCGAGTAGGTATGTAAAAATATATATGAGTGAGAAACTATGATAAAAATAAAGGTGGAACTATGCTAATAAAGGAAATGGAAATATACGTACTAGGGAGCTTGGTGGACAGTGGATGGATGCATCTGAATGGCTGGCGCTATAGGGCGCGCAAGCGCGGGAACGCGCGCGCGCATACATCGTGAAGCGCGGGAATGGTGCGCGCGTTGCGCGGGAAAGCTGCGCCTCATATAGAGATAGCTGCAGGTAGCGCACAGAGTGACACTACAAGTTCATGCCATGTACTTCCTAGTGTAAAGCTGTCATATCAGACCATGAGACACACGAGTCTCTACAACGGTCTATGACGAAATTTCCTAGGCAAAGTGGGCCTTAATCCACTTCTCACCCACAAATGGTGAGTCGGATACAGAGGTACTTTGATTTATCTTGCATGCACCGCAACAAGCCTTAATCCACTTCTCACCAATGAATGGTGCATCGGATACCCGGAAAAGGTTCAAACGGTATATGACGAAATTTCCTAGGCAAAGTAGGCCTTAATCCACTTCTCACCCATAAATGGTGAGTCGGATACCTGGACAGCCATACAGGATCTTCCAGAAGCAATGGTGGATAGGCCATTCCTGATGTAGATCAACTGCGGGTGCCAAGACGAAACCCGGAAATGCAGCACCGCACGTCAGCGACAGCACAAGAGGAAGGCAGGCGATGAAGATTTGGATGTGGCGGTTATCGCAGATGGACCCAAGTCACCTCCACTCTCGAGGTCCAGACAGAAGAGAAAGAAGAAGTTCCAATCGACTGACGAGGACAAAGTTCGCACCGGAACTATCTTGGTAAAGGTATGTTTGATTATGTGTGTATATGAATCTTGAACTCACACGCGCTCCCACCGCCTAAGGCAGCGTCAGACAAGGATTTGAATCTGGCGGGTATAGACTCTGCGGCCGATGACAGAAATGTCCGGGAGGAAGAGACATGGGTGCGTTATCTGCTTCCCTGCTCAACATTAAGAATCAGCATTCATATTGAACTGTATCCGGTATTTTATTACCTCCGGGACATCTGTATATTCTCCCGGAAATATGCTACCGGACTAGTTGATCACCGTCCTTGGATTGAAAGCATTATCTAGGTTTGGACTCTTAGATATACTGCGCGGGTCGCCGATATTGCGGAGATTCTGTGATTTTACCCAGTTTGATGCTCCAGTACATATATTATTTCACCTATTCCTTTTTGAATGGTTTTTGTGCGTACTGCTTAGTCCCACCTAGTCACATACGCCTGGCTTCATGGTGATTGCATGAAGCTTGAACTTCCAATAGCATAATATACTGCAGTGTATATAGCTCATCGGGTTGTAGGCCGGGCGTGATACAAGTTCTGGCATGCTGAGCTACGGAAAAACGATCGCGTCCAATTATAGCTCTGGGGGTGATAGGTAGCCAGCACGCTAACGCATATATCATCTTTTTATCCGTATGCGCTCCTATATCAAACTGTTGGTATTGCTTCATCTTTGTAGTAACTAAGCCCATGTGAGTTGTGGCTACCGAATATAGTAGCCGACCGGATTACTTGGTACATACGTAGCCGCAGGTCATCATACCATCTTCCGATACCAGGCATCGCCACAACCTGATTGGATGTCTTGCGTATCATACGGAAGATGTTCATGATGACAATTGATAACCTGTTTGGCGATTCTGGGGAATGCTTGGGATGTAACTTCTAGATAATCATGTATGCTGATGTTTCCATGCATTTATCACATAACTGGATCCATTTGGCTCATGATCTACAAGGGTTTCCACATCATCCGTGAAATTGATTTCTTGAATTTCCGGAGAGGTCAATCTGCAAATGTCAATATATATATCTCTTCCGGTATCACATCAAAAGTTGCATTGCTCTGCTATTTGTATTGGCTCCAAGGCCCAACCACATCCTGGATCGCATCCATCTTCACCAGAGACCCATATCCGACGTTTTAAGCCAGCGTACAAGCCCTTCCGAGAGCAACAGTTCACTAGTAGGGCCCATCCGTAAGATAGTGTAAATACGTGCTGGGTCATCAAATGGCCAACTGTGCTTTGCCAAAACCGCATTACACACAGAATCAATTGCTTGGCATGTCAGTTTGCCCTTGTAATGTTCACCGACCTCACAATAAAGGGCTGAGCCCATCCATCAAATGTTCCGAGATTATCCATCTTAGCTTGGTTGCCTCTCAGAGAGTAACATGCTTATAACACAGGCCGAAACATCACTTCCTGGCCCTTCTGAGATGAAACTCATCCTTGTTGGTCAACTGGACCTTTGCTGATTGAGCCTCACTGGGCCTAACAATGATTAGCTGAGCCCTCCCGTCAGCATTACTGAGATCAAAGCATATGCTGATGGGCCCAAAAATAACTAGCTAAGCTCATCCGTAACCCTAGAGGAGCGATGAGCTGGCCTGCTCCCCACGGGTCCCTGTTGCGCAGCCCATCTGCCTGGGCAGATCTCCATGATTAATACATTCATACACAGCCGCCACAACCGAATTTTGTCTTGTCTTGCCCACCCGACGACACAAAACGCGACTTCTTGGGCCGAAAACAACATCCGTGACACCAGCTGGCCCATCCCGGAAGCACCCCTTTGATCATATGTTTGCCATATGATGCATCAATAAACATATCGTTCAGCAGAATCGTCTTGAAAGTAGGCTATTGTATGCCAAACATTCCCGACAAAGCAAACTTTCAATGTAGTGGAACATCTGATTCATCTATTGCAAACCTTCATACATCTCCTCACTGCTATCTTATAGAAATACAAGACAAATACAAGTACAGCATTAGGCTCCTTTAGTCATGAAATGCGCAGCCGGATGTGCCAACGATCTACTCGCTGGATGTGCTGGGAGGGGCGCTAGAGAATCGGGAGGATAAAGGAGAGGAGGCAAACGGAAGTGATGTTCTGGGTACAGCTGTAGATACAGATCTCCTGGCATTATCTAGCCGTCTGCTGTTGACACCAGGGGGCTGCCTCCTCATCACCGCTGCCGGTATTGTGGAGTGACCACAACGGATATATGGCCTTATGTTGCTGCGATTGTGAGTCTCCGGCTATGCTCTCACAAGGACGGTGTATCATCCGATCGTCTTTGTGCTTCCGAAGAGCCATGGCCAAATTGCCCAGAGATGATGATGTCGCAGTCCAATGCTGATTCGAAGCGCTTAAACATTTCTCCAGCACGGTCAACCTCACATCTAATCTCTCCTCCATCACACCTAACCTTGTGTCTAACGCGTCCACCCGTTCGTTTGTGGCAAGGAGATCAAACCGTCTACCGAGGTCATGTATACTATGCAGTATATCTCTGGCAGTTGGCTCGGGCTCGGGCTGATGTCTGAGTCTGCCTGACCCAACCGTAGGATCGGTGATCGGTTGGGCCGTTGCTGGGGGTAACACTGTCTCCAAAGGCTGCATGGCCGGGGATGCCAGTGGATCCGGATGTGGAGTCACACCCTCCATCGGTTGGTCCGCATGTGAGTCTGAAATTTGATTGATTTTCGCTAGCCCGAAGCGTGCTATAGATGTGCTTACCGCCCGATAAATCCAACGGAACATCCTTTTGTCCGGCATGGGTGAATACACGAGCAGGTTTTTTCTTTCTTTTTGTGGTGGCAGCTTTAGCTTGAGTTTCGGTGGGGCGCGATTTGGGGGTGCGGATTTGAGTACGTTTGGGAGGAAGCGCTTCATCTCCCTTCAACTTTGCTTGCAACCTCTCCCGGACGCCAATGCCGTCAATTGCACAGGTTATCTTCATTTCATCGCAGTTGGCACAGGCAAGTCGCGTGAACCCATGTTTCTTGTCCGGCAGTACAATACAAGGTACATCCAATTTGACACATTTGTCACACTTTCGGGGGTGATAGCGAACGGAATACTGGGACGACATACATCACCTGATATTAGCATCCAGAGTATCAAGAACCCACCTCCGCCAGCCGTTGCAATGGTGGAATCACGACCCCATCCAGTAGGCTAGAGAAATAAGCATTAAAATGAAATCACCGAGTAGATGACGACCTACCCAGGTGTCTGCATCCCAGAAACCTTTATCGACCGTGTCCGAGGGCGTTGGATTGACAGGTCCTGCAACTGCATTTGCCGTCGATGCCGACGATTTGTGCTGCAACATTCATGCTAAAGTCAGAAGTACAAACAGCAAAAGAAGGACTGTAGCACCTTCCGGGTGACGAGTATGCTTCCGGTCAGGTGGTTCTCATCATCATCCGACATGAACTTCTTCTTCCTTTTCGGAGCAGATTGCCGGGATAATGGGCGTGGTGCTGGTCTACGCATCCCGTAAGTTTCATTTGTGGCATCATCTTCCGCTTGTATGTTCTTCCGCTTGGCCGGTTGTCGAACGGTCTTCGTTTGTGTCTTCATGTTTCCCGTCACACTAGGATCGTCCTTGCTTGGCGCAGCTGCGGTAGGAAGGGTACATAGGAGTCAGCGGTTCCAAAGGTGCCGTTACTGTTCGCGGAGGAGTCGGCGGGACCTGGTCAAACAAGGCTGCCAGGGGTAGATGCATGTGCATGTATGGCCGGGCTCAAGATATCCTTTGTGAGGGCAGGGTCTTGAACGTGAGCTATCGATCTGCCCTCCGGAGTGGCACCGAAGGGCAGTGTTGAGGAGGTAGCTTGCGCATCCGTCAAACCGGAAGCAACAGGTTCCGTGACCCCAAAACTAGTGACATGACGATAATTTACCGTCTTGTGGAATCTTGGATGATGCTTGATGCGTGGATCATTGTCGACGATGGTTGTCCAGTCCGGCAATGCTTGAAAGACGCCAGCCTTGGAATACTGCCGTACGACCGCTGCACATGACAGCAGCTGGGGGGAGAATGATGTCGCGTGGCCTGCGTAGAGTTTTAAGTCTTTTGCCTGTAACCAATTGTGTTAGTACCAACATTAACACCACATAAACGGCAGCGGACGTACCACACGTCTAGCGATCTCATCCGATAATGCCAACCCCGCCGCTGAATCGCCCTCCTTCAACTTCATACATCGCTTTATAAGCGATTGCACATCCTCTAATGTGTTATTCAGAGCAGCGTCTGCTTCGGAAGGTGTCATAGCACTAGATGCAAAATGTTGGTGAGTTGATAACAGCGCAACTCTCTGGGGAAGAGAAAAAGGAATGACTCAGAGAAATTTTACCCATATCAGGATCTATATGTCATATCCCATATATTCACGCTTCTCTTCCGGACTTCGGACCCTGAGATCCGGTCTGGTCCGATGTATAGATCCGCTTCCGATCCGATTTACGATAAGCTTTCTAATTCATTTCCTGTTTCATATAACGTTAAACACAGCCTATTCGGTATTTCCTCTTCCCGGTGTTTCGGTTATGCTTATTACCGGTATGATTACTGATCCGTTAACCTATGTCTCATTTCCGACTCGCGTTTGATAACCTTTGCACATGCTTCGTACATAGCCTCGGACCCTTGCTTACTGATACTTCCGTTATCCTCATAGTATATAAACTCGTGTATATGTCCTGTAGTACCTCAGTTCGAATATCATCTTAGTTTGTCCTCTTTCTGTCCTCCGGACTTGAGTTCTCCTTACTCTTGTCACTCTCCGAGACTTCGGATAGATTCCGATAGTCTATATCCTCGGCTCTACCTTCGGGTAGTCTTTACTCTGTTAGTTTCTAGTTCGGATACGTCCGGATTAGCCTTATACGCGTTTCCGATATCCGGAAGACTTCCGGATATACTACGAGACCCGTCCGGACCTTCGGACGCGTTATCGTTAGTACTTTGAAATAAGGGACAGTACTTGGGAAAGGGGCACAGCGTACGAGCTGAGGCCGAAGTCCTTCGGATCCGATCTTACGAGAGTACGACCTTAACAGTATATTCGAACTCACACCTTTCCAAGTACACTTACTCATATCATGGCTCCTACTAAAGTAAACCAAGCCGCTTTGCACGCTGTCGGACTTTCGTCCACCCGACGCGATCCGACATCCGTAGTTAACGCCTTCACCAGTTTCTCTCAGCGCCGTGTATCACGCGGTCCTGCTCAAAGTATTTCGCAACTCATGAATCGTCCGCATCCGGAAACCCCTACGCGCACTCCTGCCGGAGGTGATCCGGATGACGAAGGACCTCCGGACGATGAAGATACTCCTGGTGGAAACCCTCCGGATGACTTCGGAGGTGATCCGGATGATGAACCGGATGACAACGATGATGAATTTGACGGGTTAAACCCACAAGACCGTGTCATGCTTCGGCTTTCTCAAGCCATCGACAATCTCGCACGCAACAATCGTCGTCCGACCTCGTCCGAAGATTCTAAAGTCAAGATCCGTGAGCCCGATACTTTCGATGGCACTGAGCCTCGGAAGCTTCGTGCATTCTTCGTCCAATGCGAGCTCTACTTCCAAAGCAAACCCAAAGCCTTCCGTTCCGGACGGGCAAAAGTCAACTTCGCCCAATCCTACCTTAAGGGTATGGCACTCGAGTGGTTCGAACCGGATCTCCTAGCCGACGAGGACGATGATCGTCCGGATTGGATGGATGATTACTCCGCGTTCATGCTTGAACTCCAAACCAATTTCGGACCGCACGATCCGTCCGGAGATGCGGAAATGCAATTGGAGCAACTTCATATGCGTGACGGACAACGCATTAATAAATATGTTGTTGAATTTCAGCGTCTTGCTTCACAAGTCCGTGGCTGGGGTGACGGTGCCCTAAGACGCCAATTCTATAACGGACTTCCGGCTCGTATCAAAGACGAAATCAGTCGCATGGGTAAACCTTCCACCCTTTCCGAATACAAGATCCTTGCCCAGACTATCGACGCTCGATACTGGGAACGGAAGGGAGAAGTCGCCCGCGAAACTAAACCCACCACCTCCATTCCTCCTAAGCAAACCACGTCCGATCGGACGAATTCCAACTCGTCCGGACCTTCGAGGTACAAATCCGACAACCCGCTACTTCCGCATCATCCTCCGTTTCTAAACCTCCGGACCTTACCTCCAAGTTAGGAAAGGACGGGAAGCTCACGTCCGAAGAACGTAAGAGACGGATGGATAACAAACTCTGTCTATTCTGCGGTGGACCCGGCCATTCGGCTCGGGAATGCACCAAGTCTACTTCGCGCGCTGCCAAAGGCCGCGCTGCAGTAGTAACTCCGGAAGACAAACCGGAGGCTTCGGATGCAGCAAAAAAATAGTCCGCAACCCTCCCGACTCCGCACGGGATGAGGGTTGCGTTGACTCTACCCGTGCAACGGAGCTACGTCTCAATGCTGTTTCTCTTTCCGATCCGAACTCTCTTGTCCATACGTTTCTATTCCTACTTTTCCTGATATTTCTGATTTTCCTTCACTAATTGATTGTGGTTCCTCTCACTGTTTTATAGACTCTGATTTCGTCCGAAAAAATAAAATTCCTACATATCCGATATCTCCGCTTTCTCTCCGTTTGTTTGATGGTACTTGTAATAATATGATTTCTGAAGCTATAGATTTGCCTATCTGTTTTCCGTCCGGTGTAGTTACCTCCGATACGTTTTACGTTACTCCGTTGGATTCTTCTTGTTTTATCGTTCTTGGATATAGCTGGCTCACCCTACACAATCCGTTGATTGACTGGGTTTCGGGCAGCATCGATTTCCGAACGACTTCTCATGGAATGCCTTCGACACCTCCGACGTCGCTTCCGTCTCCGGATCCGCATCCTCCGATGGAAGATTTACCTCCTCCGACTACATCCGGAACCTCCGCTGATAAAACCATCCCCAACATTTCCTTGATCAATGCGGTTGCCTTTTGCCGGGCCTGCAAATTGGAAGGATCGGAACAGTTCAGCATCTACCTTCGTCCGACCGGTGTAGACCTCCGGTCCGCTTCCCTTTCATCCGATCCTCCGGACCTGTCCGGAATTCCTCCGGAATATCACGAATTCTCGGATGTGTTCGATAAGGGCAAGCTAGCCAACTTCCTCCTCATCGTCCCTATGATCTCAAAATCGAGTTAGAGGAAGGAACTAGTCCGCCCCTCGGAACCATTTATTCTCTATCTGCAGTTGAGCTTGCAGCCCTCCGGAAGTTTCTTGATGAAAATATTTCCTCCGGACTCCTCCGTTCCTCATCCTCTTCTCACGGAGCTCCTGTCCTGTTTGTCAAGAAAAAGGATGGCTCCCTTCGCCTCTGTGTAGATTTCCGTGGACTTAACCAGATTACCAAGAAAGACCGATATCCGTTACCTCTCATTACCGACCTCCTAGACTCTCCGAGCCGCGCTAAAGTCTATACCAAAATCGACCTCCGATCCGCTTATCATCTCGTCCGGATAGCGGACGGAGACGAATGGAAGACCGCGTTCCGAACGCGTTATGGCTCATATGAATGGTTGGTAATGCCGGAAGGTCTCACTAACGCTCCGGCTGCATTCCAACGCTTTGTCAATAGCGTGTTTGCTGATATGCTGGATGTATGCGTTATCGTATATCTGGACGACATCCTCATCTATTCCCAAGACCTTGCATCCATAAGGAACATGTCCGAGAAGTCCTTCTCCGTCTCCGAAAACATCGACTCTATGCTAAACCCGAAAAATGCGCGTTCCATACCACATCCGTTGAATACCTTGGTACATCCTATCTCCGGACGGCTTTGACCATGTCGTCCGAGAAGATCCAGTCCATCGTTGACTGGCCGGAACCTCGGAAAGTTAAGGATATTCAATCCTTCCTCGGATTCGCAAATTTCTATCGTCGATTCATTTTCAATTACTTGGACATCGTAGTTCCGCTCACCCGTCTTACCCGCAAGGGGGTTACTTGGGATTTTTCCGATGATTGTCGGAAGTCTTTTGAAACACTCAAGAAAGCTTTCACGTCCGCTCCGGTGCTTACGCACTGGATTCCGAATGTTCCGATAGTCGTAGAAACCGACGCCTCTGACTACGCTATAGCCGGAATACTTTCCATAGTATGTCCGGACTCAGAGCTTCGTCCGGTGGCATTTTATTCTCGGACGCTTACCGCTCCGGAACTCAACTACGACACTCACGATAAGGAACTTCTAGCCATCCATGAAGCTTTTCGGACGTGGCGACATTACCTTGAAGGCTCTGCCGAGCCGATAGACGTTGTCACGGACCATAAGAACCTTGAGTATTTCTCTACCACAAAACTCCTCTCTCGCCGTCAGGCCCGCTGGTCGGAATTCCTCCATCAGTTTAACCTAGTCATCCGTTTCCGTCCCGGAAAACTCGGAGCTAAACCGGATTCCCTTACTAGACGCTGGGACGTCTATCCCAAAGAGGGGGATAGGACTACGCTCGAGTTAACCCTCACAATTTCCGTCGGTATTCACTTCGGAACAGTTAGCTTCGTCCCTCCGAGCCTCAACTCTAGTAACTCCGGTTCTTAGGGCAGCCGTTCTGATTGATATCGACCAGCTCCGGAAAGACATCCTGACCGCACTTCCTAATGACCCTATCGCATCCGAACATCTTCCGGAACCTTCGGATCCGAGATGGACGGTGGACGATAGTGGTTTCCTCCGCTGCGACAACCGTATATATGTTCCGGAATCTAATATCTCCGTCTTCGCGTCCTCCAGAATACTCATGATCATCCGTTGTCCGGACACTTCGGACAGAACCGGACGCTAGATATCATCCGACGCGAGTACACTTGGCCAGGAATCCGTACCTATGTCAAAGACTACGTCAAGTCTTGTACTTCCTGCGGCCGAGCTAAGGTTCCGAGACACAAACCTTACGGATTTGCTCAAGCAGTTACCCATACCGGAAAAGCCTTGGAATTCTATATCCATGGGATTTCATCGAGCACCTTCCGGACTCATCCGGCTTTACAGCCATCCTCGTCGTAATCGACCGTCTATCCAAACAAGCTATATTCATCCCCTACCCACGACACCATTACCTCTCCGGATCTCGCTCGTCTATTCGTCCTCCACGTGTTTTCCAAGCACAGAGTTCCATCCCATGTCACTTCGGACCGAGGAACAGAATTCGTATCGCCATTTCTTCCGGTCCTTAGGAAAGCATTAGATATGGTCCTCCACTTCACGTCCGGATATCATCCGGAAGGAGACGGACAAACCAACGAGCGAACCAAACCCTTGAACAATACCTCCGGATATACTGCAACTATCAGCAGGATAACTGGTCGGAACTACTTCCCTTGGCAGAATTCGCTTATAACAACGCTCCGAGTGCTACTACCGGAGTATCACCTTCTTCGCCAATAAGGGATATCATCCGAACCTATCCGTTCATCCGGAACGTGACCTCTCATCCGCCCGCGCACGAGACTATGCAGTAGACCTTGACGAACTCCATCAGTTCCTCCGAGAAGAAATGGCCCACGCACAAGAAAGATATCAAGGACCTGCGGACGCCAAACGGAAACCTGCTCCGGATATGAAAATCGGAGATCCGGTCTTCGTCAAGCAAAATACTTCCGATCCACCCGTCCGTCCAAGAAAACTCTCGGAAAAGAACTTAGGTCCGTTCGAAATCATAGCTCGTCCGGGTACGCATTCTTTCACCATCCGACTTCCGGATTCCATGCACTCCGTACACACCAGTTTTCCATGTCTCGCAATTAGAACCAGCCACACTCAATACCATTCCTAATCGTATCCAATCGCCTCCGCCTCCGGTCGAAGTCGACGGAGAACCCGAATATGAGATATCCGAAGTTTTGGACTCAAAATTAGACCGTCGGAGAAGACAATGTCAACTCCTATACCTCGTCCGATGGTCCGGATATGAAGGAACGGACGAGGAGACTTCATGGTTACTTGCTACGGAGCTCGGTAACGCATCCGAACTAGTTTCGGACTTCCACGCTGCATATCCGAACAAACCCGGTCCTATTCAACTTTGAAGTACATAGTGTGCATACGAAATACAAGTACATTTAGAGAAGAAGCATAAACGGACCAGAAATTCCTACATCTCCATAGACCCATCCGCCTCTCCGGATCCGCCTGCATCACTTCCGGACGCCCTTCTCCATCACCTCATCTTCCTCCTCCGGACCCGGAGACGTCCGAAATCCCTTCCGAATATGTCCGAACAACATGGCTTGAAAATTCCCTCTGTTGCTGAAGGAACAGCTCAATTCCGGAGCTCATCCGGTCCGCTGCAGCCCTGCTGCCTTCCGCCGCCTGAATACTTCTCTCCAAAAGGGTGTTAGTCCTAGCCAGCTCCGCCACTATACTGTTGGCTGCGGCCACCCAAGCCTGATCATCGTATTCCGTCTCCATCTCCTCCGATCTTCAGGAGTCGGACTCTTCTGACGTTTCTTACCTTACCTTTCGGAGATGGAGATCCGGCAGCATGCTTCCTCTTCTTGCCCTTGGGCACCTTGACAGTTTCCGGGTCGTCCGGGGCACGTAGCCTTGTCCTTTCCGGCAGATATCGCAAGACTTGACCTATCCGGACGTCAAAACACTCGGATCCGAAAAAAAAAAACACGGATTAACTCACCAGAGCATTGCTCTCCGCATCCGTCCAAAAGGCAAGTCCGGCCTCTGTCCGCTGCAACGCTTGCAGGATCCCGTCCTTGTCAGCGGAAATGGCACGAGACTTTTCATCCGTCCAAGGCAAAGCCATCATAACCATCCGAAACTCACCATTTCCTCTACTATCCTCCCTGCGCCGTTTGTTTTCTGCCTCCACCGAATTTCGGACTCTCGAATCCTCTTAAGATCCTCCTGAATCTTCCGTTCCTCTTCACGCTTCCGCTCCGCCTCCTGACGCTTCCGAATCTCCTCCTCCTCCTTCCGAGCCGCAGCTTCAGCGTCCGCTAGTTGCTGTTGAAGCTCCAGCAGTTTCTGCTTAGCAGTCTTCTGAGATCCGGAG
This sequence comes from Suillus fuscotomentosus, assembly GCF_016647785.1. Lineage (NCBI taxonomy): Eukaryota > Fungi > Basidiomycota > Agaricomycetes > Boletales > Suillaceae > Suillus > Suillus fuscotomentosus. The sequence continues at coordinate 156,102 of NW_024539610.1, forward strand.
GTGTTGCCAGACATTTTCGATAGAGCGTTATAGAGAGTAAAAAGTGGGAAAGGAAGAATCATCCTGGGACGTCCGCCCTTGAGTATACCTGTCCCGATTCCGAACTCAGACGCTTCTCCATCATCTCGCGATAATCTCGTCCGGTCCGGACCGATGGTTCTTGTGCCTCTAGGGATCGGCCCTAAGGGGGTGATACTGTCATATCCCATATATTCAACGCTTCTCTTCCGGACTTCGGACCCTGAGATCCGGTCCGGTCCGATGTATAGATCCGCTTCCGATCCGATTTACGATAAGCTTTCTAATTCATTTCCTGTTTCATATAACGTTAAACACAGCCTATTCGGTATTTCCTCTTCCCCGGTGTTTCGGTTATGCTTATTACCGGTATGATTACTGATCCGTTAACACTATGTCTCATTTCCGACTCGCGTTTGATAACCTTTGCACATGCTTCGTACATAGCCTCGGACCCTTGCTTACTGATACTTCCGTTATCCTCATAGTATATAAACTCGTGTATATGTCCTGTAGTACCTCAGTTCGAATATCATCTTAGTTTGTCCTCTTTCTGTCCTCCGGACTTGAGTTCTCCTTACTCTTGTCACTCTCCGAGACTTCGGATAGATTCCGATAGTCTATATCCTCGGCTCTACCTTCGGGTAGTCTTTACTCTGTTAGTTTCTAGTTCGGATACGTCCGGATTAGCCTTATACGCGTTTCCGATATCCGGAAGACTTCCGGATATACTACGAGACCCGTCCGGACCTTCGGACGCGTTATCGTTAGTACTTTGAAATAAGGGACAGTACTTGGGAAAGGGGCACAGCGTACGAGCTGAGGCCGAAGTCCTTCGGATCCGATCTTACGAGAGTACGACCTTAACACTATACCAATATGTCGGTGGTGGGTGTTTCCGAGAAACGCGTGGCCTACATAGAAGCATGGGTGTCTGGACCGATTTAATGTAATTATCACGTAATAGAAGGTTGTTATCGATCATTGTCCCACGTACTCAATTGCCGTACATATCACAGTATATCTTGGCGCATATTTATTATGTTCTCCGACTTCATTTTCACACATATGATCATGTCTGAGCTACATGTTCGTTGTGCCACTCCAACTATGTCAAATCCTGGCGACGAAGTGTCCTCATATGCTGATGACAAACTCTCCAGCATCGATTCTACCGAGTCTCAATCGGTGTTCTACACCTACTGACTCCCTGGTACAGGACCGCCGCGCATTGGAGGAGGATCCAATCGATTGGTGGGGCACCTATGTCCCTTTAGAGTCATGGATTCCCCCCAAATCGGAGAGCATTCCGACATTTCAAGGATCATCGGACTGGAATCATATCCGGTGTATAAATGCAAGTTCTACATAACCCCTATTCGGCCCGGTATTCTGAAAACATCCCCATTAAGTATATAAGTTCCGTGCCGAGCTTCCCCATTATGAATATCGAAGTGATTCCATGGGAAAGAAAGAGAAAAGTAAGTCGTTTGCTGGATTGCTGGCATGGTTGAACAAACCTGGTCCGCAGAATACGAACTTTGTTTCAATGGTGACTTTGATGAAGTCACAAGCATGCTGTCGTGAGCATGGAAAATGCTTCATCCATTTATCTAACAAATTGAATTAGACATGTATGTAACTGAATTGCTTCGGACCCCAAACTTTTTAAGAGGCCAACATTCCCGAACAATCAAAGGTCCTGTTGGTCAGTTATCTGCACAAACTGGATTTTCCAGTGACTGAACTTATGAATAGAATTAGGAGGTGCAACATCGGAAGGTTAGCACGCTGACAGCCAGGATCAAGCGAACTTATGTTGATCAATCGGAAGATTCAGCTAAATCGCAGACATCACCAAATGCCATCAGTCCGGTGATGGATTCAACAATTCTCCAGATCCTTATGATTGTGGATGGGACGATCCGACTGTCGATGGAGCTGCTGCCGTTCACGAGTTTTCCGCACCCGATTCATACAATTGCGGATGGGAGGATGGCACCACAGCGCCGGAAGAGCTGCGAAGCCTGGAGATGGTGCGTTTGTTCAATAACTCATGAGAATAGACCATATTAATATGATTAGGAAATGCAATATCTGAAGGTTGGCACAACCTGGCTGCCAGGAATACGCTACTTGTGTTGATAAAAGAATGTATGCCAAATTCACAGACATCACCGCATCCCATGGATCCGTGCCGGATTCCATGACTCTCATCGATGATCCCTATGATTGCGGATGGGATGGTGCTATTGCACCCTCAAATCAGTTATCGATGCCTGATCCTTATGATTGTGGATGGGAGGACCAAACTGCAGCTCCGAATGAAGTCATAATGCCGGGAAAGTTTGTTGGTTATGTACTTCTTCACACTTCTACTAACCAGGTTATAGGATCAGATAATGATGAACCGGAGGAAGGCGAGTACTATCTTGGCAGCCAACATTTGATTACTCAACCGCAAAGCAGACTGGCTGCATTGTCAAATCTGATGAGAAATGAAGTTTTGCAGGAACCTATACCCGCAGATGATGTATACCAGTCCGAATGGGATGATCCGATGGTGAACAGGGCGTATCGCTAAATGAGTCTGCCGCTGCAGACCCATACGATTGCGGATGGGATATAGTGTAGATACCGAAGCCTCAGCAATGAATGTCTCATCGGAAGAAAGTTAGTGGGCATTTTGTTGTTTCAATCCCAACTGACAGGTTCACAGGATTGAATCCAAGCCAGGATGAAGGTATAAATCAACCTTCCTGCCAGGAAGGCCGTGATTCAACAGATGATACGGCTCATTTGTCACACTCTATTGACAATGTTAGTCAACTGAGACATGCGGGAAATCGTCATACGAGTCCGGGTGGGATGATCCGGTTGTCCAGGAGACGGCTCTCTCAAAGTCATCGACGGCCAATCCTTACGACTGCGGATGGGAGGATGATGCTTCGTTGCCAGAAAAAACAACAACAACGGAGATAGCACCGATGATACATATGGATGTGGGCGCAGGACTTTGCGATGACCACAACTGCCGAGATATTTCAGGATCCTTCGATGAACATGGGGACTATAGTGCAAATCGGCACATTGTTCCCACCGATCGGTCAGGTCGGATTCAATAAATTCATTCAAAGTGGATGACGTTGATATGGAAAACACACTTCCGGACATTCAAAAGGACAGCACCGAGGATCTTTACGATTGTGGTGGGACGATCCAATGGATAACACAACTATCAGGAGTACCGGAAGTGTCTGATATGAGAAGGAAATTGATGTCATTGACCTGACATCGCCAGAGGGGAGAGAAGTTATAGACTTACATCTTTACCTGCCACCTCAAGTAAGTCATATTGACTTGCTGCATTCTTTGCTAATGTCCGATATACAGGGCGGTCCTCTTCACCAGCCGATCCCAATGTGTTTGAGGAGGCTGAAGAGTCCATGCGTCGAGCTATCCAACGACTAAATAGCATAGGACATAATGACTGTGAGTATGTTGATCTTGCAGCTCCATCACGCTGACCTACACGTGAGGCAGTCGATCGATATATACACAGCATTGTCACACCAGCGGTCACACGTGTGCCTGACCCTCGGCCGGCAATCACATTCATGGCAAATCGAAGTTTGTTTGGTGCATACGCGGATGCCAAAGATCGGTGACCGAACTCGGTGCAGATGTCATTATATTCACCGTTTGCTCAACATTCACCGCCGGATAATGGACCCACTAGATGCCATGATCACCGGTATAGCAGCGGCAGCCTCACATGCATTGACTCAATTGCAGTATATAATTAGTCCAAATACTTTCAATGTTGGTGTAAAATGAGCTAGTGAGCAATACAAGGGGGCCGGACATACAAAGAACTCGAC